>NW_024082004.1:0-24254 GCF_003009895.1 Hyaena hyaena | reverse complement strand
TGGGAATGGAGGAGGACACTTGTGGGGATGAGCACTGAGTGTTATGTGGAAACTAATTTGACAATAAACTATTTAAAAAAAAAAAAAAAAGAAAGCTGCTAACAGACTAAATCCTAAGAGCTCCTATCACAAGGAGAAAATTTGTTTTTCCTTTTTACTCCTTTTTTTAAAGAGTTTATTGTTAAGTTGGTTTCCATATAACACCCAGTGCTCATCCCCACAAGTGCCCTCCTCCATGCCCATCATCCCCCTTCCCTCCCCCCCACCCTATGTGCCCTCAGTTTGTTCCCAGCATTCAAGAGTCTCTCATGATTTGCCTCCCTCCCTCCCCCACTATTTTTCCCCTTCTTCTCACCCATTGTCCTCCATTAAGCTCCTCCTAATCCTCCTATATGTGCAAACACATGGTATCTATCCTTCTCTGCCTGACTTATTTCGCTCAGCACAACACCCTCAGGTTCCATCCATGTTGCTACACATGGCCAGATTTCATTCTTTCTCATTGCCATGTAGTATTCCATGGTATAGATAAACCACATCTTTTTGTTCCATTCGTCACTTGATGAACACTTAGGCTCTTTCCATGTTTTGGCTATTGTTGAGAGTGCTGCTATGAACATTGGGGTACATGTGCCCCAATGCATCAGAACTTTTTAAAACTATTCTATCTAGGGGTGCCTGGGTGGCTTAGTCGTTTAAGCGTCCAACTTTCGCTTAGGTCATGATCTCGCAGTTTGTGGGTTCGAGCCCCGTGTGGGACTCTGTGGTGACTACCAGCTCAGAGCCTGGAGCCTATTTCGGAGTCTGTATCTCCCTCTCTCTCTGACCCTCCCCTGCTCACGCTGTCTCTCTCTCTCCTAGAAATAAATATTAAAAAAAAGAATAATAAAAAAAACAAAACTATTCTATGTATAAGAGAAGATCGATGTTAACTAACATTATTTTGGTAATTTCACAATATATGCAATCAAATCATAATGCTGTACACCATAAATTTATACAGTGATGTATGTTAATTATTTCTCAATAAAAGTAGAAAAAATATATACATATTTTTAAAATGCTACAGGGTGTTAGCTAATAAATGAGTCGTTTTAAGCCACAAAGTTCATGGCTATTTGTCATACACCGGTAAAAAAAAAAACTAACATATCAAGCAAGTAAATCCTTATAGGGTTGTAAAAATTCTGAGTGTTCCTCAGAACAAGAGGAATGAGGAAAAAGGAAATTCACAAGTACAGTGGTGTAGCAAATGCTTTAAATGCCCACACCGCTTGGGCTTTACCACTGGATGACTTTCCACTACCAGAATCTGAGTTTCTTGGATTGAGGGCTTTATTTATATATTTATATACTTATATAAATATATAGTACATATATTTATTTATTTATTTATTCTTCAGAGAGACAGAGGATGATCAGAGGATGAACCCACGAACCATGAGATCGTGAGTTGAGCCGAAGTTGGATGCTCAACCACTGAGCTACCCAGGCGTCCATTTGAGGGCATTCTAAGAAGTTAGAAAAGGCTGCTCTGCATGAGTCATGGCAGATCAGAAGAGCCAAGTGGTTAATACAACCAGGAAACAGCCCTCAACAGATGGCTAAGGACAGTTGTGTATGAACTTATCAGCTCCTTTACCTTTGATAACTCCAGAATAGGTTCCCCATGCAATCAAGTTCCAGATACCCATAGCAATGGCTAACTTATATTAGCTGTCTCCCTTTGTGTTTTACCTCCTGATTCCCCTACTATGCCTTCCAAATAAACCACCTACCTCAAAACCTTGGCTTAGGGTCTGCATGGGCAAAGGCAGACAAGCCTCCAGTAATGGGACTGAGGAGTAGTGTGCTGGAAAGTGACTGGGCCAGAATATGAAGCATGTCGCATGCTCTCCCAGTGACTTGGAGAACGCTTTGGAAGTCAATCAAAGTGGCAGAGAATACCTGCCAACTTCTTCCTTAGTAACAGATCTCTGGGTCATATATCCAGCTGAAAAATTCCATTTCCCAAACTCCTTTGAAGATAAAGATGGCCTGTGAAATAAAAGCAATCTTGGGGTGTCTGCATGACTTAGTCAGTTGACCATCTGACTTTGGTTCAGATCATGAACTCACTGTTCATGAGTTCGAGCCGTGTGTCAGGCTCTGTGCTGAGCGTTCAGAGCCTGCAGCCTGCTTCAGATTCTGTATCTCCTTCTCGCCCATCCACAGCTAGCTTTCTGTCTCGGTCTCTGTCTCTCTCTTTCCCTCTCTTTCAAAAACAAACATTAAAAAATTAAAAAAGCAAAAGTTCTCAAGGGACCTTCTGAGAAATCCCTTTTACCACTATGCCCTTCCTCCTTGTCTTAACAGGAAAGAACACACAATAGCTGAAGCTCCAGTAGCCATCTTGGTTTCTTGGAAAGAACAAAAAAACTGCATAAACTTTGCCTAGGAAATTCTTGAGTCATTAATACAACACCAACAACTACCTACTTCAGACATATTGTTGCATGAAAAAAAGAAAAAAAACCTTGCAAGTTGGTGACATTATGTCTATTACTAGCTGAGCATAGTTCCTAACTGATAAAGTGACAGATATGGAAAAGGAATTTGGATGTTGACTTTATTGCCTAATGCCCTGACCCAACAAGGTCAGTGAGATTTATCCCAACTTGCCATGTAACCAGAGAAATACACCATGAAATCTCAGGACATCCTTCAGAAACAGCAGGAAACCTAGCAAGAAATTTCAGGACACATTGCAGAAACATCAACAAAGCCTTCTGAATTTTAATTATGAAACTTCCTTCTGAATTTTAATTATGAAACTTCCATGCCAACTTTAAATTGCCATTTCACATTTACTTACACAGAACCTTTTGTGTTTTCAAAGTCATTTCCAGGAGTGTTAATGAGGCACTAAGGGACAACGTTTCATGGTCTCTGCATTGTTTGATAATGTCAACAACACAAATATCACTTCAACATCAATGAAAAATCTTACCACATCTTAAGATCTCTAATTATACTGAAAAGAACCCCTACAACAAAAAAAACAAAACAAAACAATACTATTTTTACGACTGCTCTGAAAAGGATAAATATAGTTCATTGTTTTCTAATGCAGAGGGAATGGGGGTATATCTTACTACTACTATACACAAAAGAAGAGTTGCAATAACACATAAATTTTGGCACCTTAGATAGATAACAGATAACATTGTCTAATGTTTTATCATTATGCAAAGGAAAAAAACCAAAAAACAAGCTTCAATTTCACTAAGACTTGCTCAAGTCATCTTTTGCTGTACTGGTGTCATCAAATTCAATAAATGGCTCCAAGTCATGCACTGTTATTCTCTTTTGGGTATTAATGTTTGTGATTCTGTTACTTTGGAGGCATCTGATATTAAAAGCAAGAAGGAAAAATGTGCAGGGGAACCTTGTGCCACCCAGAGCAGATATCTGAAGTTCCTCAATATTAAAAGATATTTATCAAGTATATTGCCAGGAGGCTAAGAAACTTACCTATGTAAATATGCTATCTGTTGATCTAAAAGCATTTCTCATGTGTACGAGACCATTTGTATAAATGACACTTGGAGTGGCATAAATATATTTCCTCTCTGCTTCTCATATTTATTCAGTTTAGAAATCCCAACAAGCTTTTATTCTTTTCAACACTGCAACGTTAATATTGATATGAAAAGACATGATGATATTTCTGCTTCATGCTTCAGTCCTAAGAAATTGCTCCAGAGTTGTACAAACTTTTCGTATCTTGTTACCTTTGTGACTTTAAATGGCATTATATAAGGAAAGACAGAGTCAATTCAACCTTGAAGCATTTAGAGACATGTTCCTGCCCCAAACTAAGGAAAATCCATTGTCAAGAAACTTAGCACCATTCTCTTAAGCACAAATGAATGGTAATCAGATGGATGAGTGGAAAGAAAATCAAAGGGATTCAAGAAATAGGTTTTGTAAATGAAATCCAATCTAAAGGATTAAATTTGTCCTAAGGATGTTTATTATTTATTTGATTCCAAGATAAGAACAGTTTTAAGAAGCCATTATCAGTACAATAATACTTCTGAGGAAGTGAAAATCACTACATTTAATTGTCAGACCCATCCTACTTTCAGGGGGTAAATGTGGGGAAAAATCAGATAAAACATAACTCAGAAGAAATACGTTACTTATCAGACTTTGCCTCCCCCGGCTGTGCTCAATTTCAGGCACGGATGCATCCAACCTGCTCCCTCAGCTGCTTGCTGCATTTGGTGGCTATTAGAATCCCACATCCTTATCTCAGTTAGTGGGCACTGAGCTATGCCACACCCTCCCTCCAGCTCATGCAGCTCTTCTCTCTAAATTTTCCCTTCCGTCCCTCCACATGACATAGCAGCCTGCTCTGTGTTCCAGAACGATTGACAAAGCCCCAGTGACAACCTTGTCTATCTCCACTCCTGTGTGATCTCAGGTGCTGCCTGAAAAACTTACAGGTGTGGTCCTGACCAGCAACAGTAACATTAGCCAGGAACTCCTTAGAAATGCAGGTCTGCAGTACCCCCTTTCAACCCCACCCTAGACCTACTGAATCAGAAATCCTGAGGAGGAAGTTGTAAAAATCCTTCCAGATGATTCTGATGAAGGCTCAAGTCTGAAAACCATAGATCTAAATCATTACAGTATTTCCTAGAGTTTTGCTATCAAATGGGAAATTTCCTCTGCAAGAGAAAATAAATGGGCTGGCATCTACTAGCAATAGTGGCTAACACTTATTGAGGTACTGCTATAATCCAAGGACTGTTTTAAGCTCCCAATGAGGGAGTCACTTGTTCCCACTTACGCTTTGGAAACTGAAGCAGACAGGTTCATTTATTCCAGGACACAAAGATATGAAATAAAGAAGCAAGATTCAAACACAGCTCTCTGCTCCAGAGACTGGGCTTTCAGCCTCTTGGCTACACTGCCTCTGACCACCTGTGCATCTCGGAGTTACATCAGAGATCTCCATGAAGAGGACCAGGCACTTCAACAGTAAGGGACTTTAACACAGGCTTACTAAACTCTCAGGGCAAAAATTTGAGGTAAGCATTAATACCCAATTTCCCAAAAGAATAGCAATAAGGGAAATCTCACTAATCTGAACCTGGTTGATTTAGAATTAACAATAATTTGGTTAAATGTTATCTAATATTTAATGGATATGAAGTAAATTTTTCCTTATTTTTCAGACTTCTGCTTACAAGTAAGGGAATCCAAATTAAAAATCAATCACACTTTACAGACCAAGAACCCAAAAGATGGGACATTATCTTCTTGGTGGCTTTGGTCCTAAAAATAAATAAATAAATAAACAAACCTTGAATTGTCTATTTCCCCTGTGTCAAACGCTCTCAGTCAAAAGAATTAATATTAGAAGTGGCGGTCTATAGGGAAGAGATCAGGAGAAACTGACTGAATAGGTCATACACCCATTGGCTATGTGTGGACATACAGGGCGGTCTGGGCGACGGTGCTGACAGTGCTGTTCCTATAGGACCCTGGAAGCAAACTCTGACGACACCGGTACCCACACTACGGATGCTCCTATTTCCGCACAGAACTAAGCGTAGAGCTCCAGGGACACTACACTGTGGTACCCATGGGGCACGACGGCGCTGAGCAAAGGAGCAGCATCACTTGGCAGATATGAGCACACCCCGTGTGGACGGTGATTCCCAGGAGGAAACTGGGGGCTCTTCTGGCAGCTTAATCAACAGCAGACACCTGAGCAGCAGGCATTGAAAAGAGCGCCAAAGGCAGACAGGAAACAGCAGGAGCCATCCCTGAACTGAGGAAAAGTGAGCCACCAAAGCAAGTACCAGAAAAAAAAAAAAAAAGTGGTGGGGGGAGGTGGGGTGGGGGAGGGGGACGTAACTGGTTCAGAAAGACCTGCATTAACAAAAAAGTTAAGAATCAGGAAATTTCATGTTATGTATTTATACTGCACTATTAGTTTACTTTTGTAAGTTATGTCATATCCTTCTTGGGAGAATTCAGTGGTTAATCATTCCAACAGCTATCTTAAAATAACTGTGATGTTTAACTTTCAAGTTAGTGATCATTTATTGAGCTTTTACTATAACATGCTAAGTATAGCCTTATCCTTTAACTTGTCTACTTCACCTGTTCTTAAATCTGCATTATACAATTGTCTATTTTTAAAAACGCTTTAAGGTATATTTCTAAAAACAGAAAAAGGAAACTGAAATGTTGTATCATGACTCATGTGCCTTTCCCCATCACAGTGAACTATTCACTGAGTGTGCTTTATATAAATCAAAACTATAAACCATTCAAAAGAAAGAAATTATGTTAATTGGTAATATACATAACACATGGGAGACTTGTTGAGGAACTTTTAGAACCTTTAAAAAATGCCATTTCTTGCAGCGCCTGAGTGGCTGAGTTAAGCGTCCATCTCTATTTTCAGCTCAAGTAATGATCTCAAGGTTGGTAGGTTTCTGATTCAGCAGGTGTGAGGTGGGGGAGAGGGGGTGTGCTGCAGACCTGCATTTCTAACAAGTTCCGGCTAATGTTACTGTTGCTGGTCAGGACCACACCTGTAACCGAGACGTTTTTTCAGCTCAAGTTGTGATCTCAAGGTTTGTGGGTTGGGCGCCCTGCATCAGGCTCTGTGCTGGAAGCATGGAGCCTGCTTGGGATTCTCTCTCTCTCTCTCTCTCTCTCTCTCTCTCTCTATCTCTCTCTCTCCACTTCCCTCACTCATGGGAGCTCTCACTCTCAAAATAAACAAATAAACTTAAAAAAAATAAAAAAATATATACTTATAAAAAATGTTACTTCAGTTTTTTTCATAACACAAAATATTTTAACAAATGGAAATAAAATGTTACAAAATATGTTGTGTTAGGATTATTTTGCAGCAAAAGGCCATGAAAATTAATTCTAGCATGCCATTTTTCCCCTTAGTATGGCATGTTTTATTTCACATCCTATGACCAAGCAAGAAAGTTTGAACTCTGTGGTATTTCAAATTATATTTCCTATGCCACTTCCAATTATATAGAAAGAATTCCAAAGGATATTGCCTAAATATTAAGACCATTTGGATCACATAGAAGCTTCTCTCATTGAAAACAGATTGGCTTCTCAAACATAGCTCTAATTAAGTCTATAGATTTGTAACTTCAAACTAAGAGAGGTTTAAGTTTTCAGTTTCTAAACCCATTTCCGCAACTTAAGAGCACAAATTAGTCCTTTGAAGCACTAAAGCCAGTCACAACCTACTTATCCTTGGTGTTATATAGTCTGTTGCCGGTTTTTTTTTTTCCCCCAAAAATTTACCACTGTCATCCACATTAAAAACCTACTGATGCAGATTCGAAGGGAATCCTTGGCATCTTTGATGGGCGTATTCATTAACCCCGATTAGCACTAGAACAGTAGGGGCTTTAACCTAATGAGCCCTTTGCAGTACACACACCAACTCTCCACCAGCAGCTCTTCCTTATGCTGTTTTAAGTTCTCACAAAGTCTGAGAGTCCCTACCATGTGGCCAACAGTCGCAAGTTCCTATGCTAACACTCTCCCGTGCCTTCAGCCCTAGTCCTGTAATGGAATAGGCAGCCCCTCCACATCCACTCAGATCCAACTGTTTTTTTGTCTTGTTCTGCCTGTTTTTAAAATTTTTAAGGTTTGTTTATTTTTGACAGAGAGAAAGAGACAGAGCACAAGCAGGGAAGGAGCAGAGAGACAAGGAGACACAGAATCCCAAGCAGGCTCCAAGCTCTTAGCTGTCAGCACAGAGCCCGACAAGAGGCTTAAACTCACGAACTGTAAGATCATTACCTGAGCCAAAGTTGGACACTGAACCGACTGAGCCACGCAGGCCCCCCTAGATACAACTGTTTTTTAAACGCTGTCTCAAGATTAGTCCTAGCTTCCAGTTTTTAATAAACTAGCCATACACAAGGTTTTACAGCTATGTGATCACTTGCCTTTGTCTCTTTCTGAAGGACTTGGCATTTTTTCCATGTGGCTTGAATCACAGGCACTTATAATGTGTGTCATCTCTTATCAGACTTATACTTTTAAAAATTACCTTAATAACTACTGTGGTTATTTTGTTTTAATGATTTTAGTTTCTGTCATAATCCTAACCTTAACGCCAGGGCTTTTAACACTCTAACAACTATTGCACTTCGTGGACACTCAAGAGGTAAGGTTTGAACTCACCTCGAAATAAAGTTCAACAAAGCAAATGATCAATGACCATGAACAACTAAATTTGCTATTTGTGGAGGACAAACAGAGCTATTTCCCTGGCATACAGCTATGTTCACATCTGTGGAAGTTACTACATAGAAAGGTAAGAGATGAAGAACTGTCCCCTGAACCTAACTTATCCAGAAACTTGCCTGACTGATAGGATTTCCAGAGTGTTAAGGGGTATCATCAACCAATAAAAATATCCTGCGTTAATGATCTGTGACGTTTTGAAGTCTCTTTACAAAGTAGAGAGGCTTTCATTATAAAACTGGAGACGATCTGCTAATCTGTTGCAAGCCCCAAGCGGGAAGAGGACAGTAAACACAAAAACATTAGCAAGAGGACTGTCATCAAGGTGCCTGGCTATTGAGGAGACGTCAGGGACTCTCTCTGCCCACTTCAAGGTTTTCCTGAGAACCCATCACGCTGTCACAGCCCAAGTCTCTGAAACAAGCAAAGAGGACCCCTGCCTAGGGCTTATCTCCACTAGAGGATTTACATCTGGCTAACGCCTTGGTGTTAATTAAAAATGCCTATAAAGATTTTTAGAGAGGTTTTCAGGACAAAAGTCCTATCCCCAACCATTTTACTTGCTAGTCACGGAAAACTATGCTACAGAGTGTGATTTAAAAATTTATACTAATTTTTTAAAAACTTAAAGATAAATCTATCCTTTGACAATAATTACATCTATACTGCAAACAACTAAAAATATGAAGATTCACCCAAATGCAGTGTCTCATCTAGTACAATCTGCCTCTTCACAGCTTTACTGTTCCCCTATGGTTCTGCATATTTTGCTGTCTTTCATCAGTACAGCTAGAGAGTAGACTACTAAATATATGCTGGGAATAAATTGTCTTCTATCAGCTACTTCCGTTTCCCTTCTCACCTTCTGTTGCTGAAAAGTCACTTCTACAAATATCCTCCATGAAAAGTAGCAAAGACTCAAAATGACATTTTACTAGCAGTGAATCAGCATTTCTTCTCATTGAAACAGCCTAGGCTCTTCATATATATGACATAAGTACCGCCATATATGGGCTTTAGGAAATAATGGTACAGAGTGTGGCAAACATCAGTGTCACCTTCCCTGTACTAAGTGATCTGCCACTGGATGCTCCAGGGGGTTTTCAAACAGAGAAAAACCTTGCACAAGTCTGACTATAATATGGATAGGTATGGCCTTGCTAATAATAAAGACAGAATTCTCAGGCATTTGAGATGATTTCCAGAGCCACTAGACAAATTTCTATCTGTACTAAGGAGGATTCTGTATTAAAGAAATAGTTCATAGTCTGTTTGGGGAAAAAAAACTGTGGGATGATTTTATTACATATATATGTATTATATTATATATTTATTGTATATTATTATATTATATAAATCTTTGAATGAGTTGACAGGATGATTAAAATAATTATTCAGTGTTACTAGGTTCCAAGCACCATTCAAGCACTGGGGATAATGAGATGAGCAGCCCAGAAGGGTCCCTCTCCCCACGTACCCTACATTCCTGCTGGAGGTAATCTTCAGACATCGATCATTATTTACAGGGTATTATAGACATATAAACCTAGATAAGGATATTGAGAAGGCTTCTTTGAGCAAGTAGTAGTTGATCTGGACCTTGAAAGACTAGAGATTAATCAGCTGAGAGGGGGAGCAGGGAGGGCATTTCAGAGAGGGGGGAAAATAGGTGTGCAAGTGCTGAGGGGAAAGGAGATGCTGATCACTCATGGAAGTGAGAGATCAGCAGGACTGAAGCATGGAGGTAGGGGTCAGGGGGTCAGGATATGTAAAGGTAAGTATGCCCTTGAAGGTCATGTTCAAGATTTTTTTTTAACATGCCCAAGCTGAACACTCCCGTAAATCTGTTCATCCTATAGATTCCTCCATCTCAATAAATGGCAACTCTATCTTGTTAGTTGCTTGATATCATCTGTAATTCCTCTTTCATTCATACCCAATATTGAAATCATCAGCAAAACTTACTCATCTTGAAAATAGACTCCTTTAGTGGACTACATCTCATCATTTTCACTGTACTATCCTGACCCAAGCCACCATCTCCTCTCTCCTAGATTACTGCAATTGCCATATAAATGGTCTTTCTATTTCTCCAATTTTTCCCCAAGGGTATGCATTTGAAACCCGAGCAGACCACATCACTGCCTTTCCCAACGTCTCCAGAGGGCCCCCCTTCCCCCAGTCTCACCTTGCTATGGACCACAAGGCCCTACATTATCTGGGCTACTAGTAAGCCTCTGACCTCATCCCCCATTTCTCTCCTTCTCATTCTGTGTGCCCTATACCCAATATTCCAGCTCTCCTTGAAAGGTAGACATTTTTCCCTCTCAGAGCCTTTGCACTTACTATTCCCTCTGCCAACATTCATTTTCTTCAAATACCCACACGGCTGTCACTCTCTCTGTAAGGTTTTTCCTTAACTCTCCTATTTAAAGTTGTAAATCACTCTTCCCCTTTCTTTACCTGGTTTATTTTTATCCCTAATAAATCACAGTAAGTATTTGCACTTATTTACTTTGTTGCACATACATGCTAGATTGCTAGCGCTATGAATATAGAAATTTCTGTCAGCTGTAGACACTGTGGTATCCCTGGGGCCTAGAATATTGCATGAAACAGAGTAAATATTCAAAAATATTTGATGAATGAAGGTCTTTATCCTCAGTAACAAGGCATTGAAAAGCTTTAAATATGAAGATTCATGACCAGAAAGAAACTGTTAAGGTCTCTTGAGCTGCCCATGAAAAGAGTGTTCTGGAAGAAGGGGGCTAGGTGTGGTAGGCAACAGTAGATGCCTGGGAAAAAACAAATTTGTCTTCAGTTCTGACAGGAGTGAGTACAGTGAACAGAAATAAGGCTCACTACCCTTGGTAAGGACTTACTGTAGTAGCCAGCTTCCAACTCAGCCCCCACCCCTTCTCCCAATGATCCATACCATCTAGTATTCACATCTTCATAAGGTCCCCTCCCATGCTAAATGGGGGCTAACCTTGAGGGACAAACTAAATATGACAGAGTGATGCCTTATGACTTTCAAGAGTAGGTTACCAAAGGCCTGACACCTTTCACCTTGATGTTTTAGAATATTCCCTCTTAGAACACCGAGCTACTGTGTAAGAAATTTTGCTACTCCAAGACCACCACGGTGAAGAGGTCACTTGGGAAGACCATATGGAGAAGCCCTGAGACTACATACAGAGAAAGATGACTTACCAGCACCCAGTTGTTCCAGCCTCCAGACATTTGAGTCATCCTGGCTGAGGACCACGACCCTGGGAAACCCAATGGGCTTGCCCACTGTACCACATCTGAATTCCTGACCCTTAACATCAAAAGTCATATATTTGGGACAGTATGCTAAGCAGCAGTAGACAACCAGAATGTTCAGTAAAGAGGATCCCTTCTCAGTATGACTTCACCAACCATGCATAAGTTCAGGGTAAAAAAGAAAAACAAACTTGAAGGACAGAATATCTCAAGGTGCCTTCCTTGTTTAAGAGCCTAGCAAGGATAAGCAAAATGAATCACTTTAATAAAAGAAAAATGCAGCTGCATGCAGGTGGCTTTTAATATAAACTGTCAAAAATGTAGCTGCCTGATTTTCCCCCAGACATATGTTTACTGCACCTAAGCCATTCAAAAAGCTGACAATTTGCTTGATTAACTGAGGGAATTGGATTATCATGACACCTTCCTCTTCCAACCCTCTGGAGCAGTTGAGGGCAGTATCTCCTGTTAGAGCATAAATAGGAATGAACATTATCTTCTCTCAAGGACAAGGAGTTAATTGTTTGCTCTGATGTTCATCAAAGAACTAATAGGAACCATTATTTCAGGAGTATTTGGTGACTAAACTCTTTATGCTTTTCTGTACAAACCCAAGACTAAATTATTACGTCTGAGGCCTTAAATTTTAAGTGGAAACAGAAAAAAATGAAATCCCCCTTTAAAAATCATGAGCAGGGTATATGCAATAGATAGCTTAAATGTCAAAAAAAATAGTGAAGTTTCATCAAAACATGAAGAAAGATGGCAAGAGTTCTACATGAAAATATCAAGATTTTTCATAAAATTCAAGTGTATTTTTTGTAGAACCACTAATTAACATGGCATCTTGGGAAGCCTGTATCCCACTCATGATAAGCTTATGCCAGGTTATTGTTCTGCCTCAGGCTCTTAGCCTTATGAAAAAAGAAATGCCAAAATTCTCAAAAGCATAAACCTCAACTACCTCAAAGCCCCACCCAGAGCAACATTGACACAAATGTACATATAGTTCTTATCTTACTTTGATTGTGATGGTCTCTCCAAATGTCATGGTGGGTCTTTGACTGTGTAAGGGTTCCTAAGCTATTACTGAAAGCCATGATAGAGATAGGAAGATATTAAGAGGTCAACAACCTAACAGCTCCCCATCACCTATAGACTAAAAAAGTCCCATTTTTTAGTTAGGCACATAAAGCTTTCTATGAGTTCACCCTTACTCACAACTCCAACATCGTTCTTGTTATTACTTCTCTAATCATCACTATCTTTACCCTGCCTGTACAATATACCTATCTGCGCACAAGTACACGCATGCACACACATAATCTTCTAGCATTACTGAATGAGCTACAGTTCCCTGGATATACTATACTATTTCAGGTCTCCCCAGCTTTGTTCCAATCCCTCTCCTTTCATCGCATGTCCTTCCCCATTTTTTAAGATTCAATTTAAGCATTGCCTCTCCTCTGAAACATTTCCTCTCTCCTTTCCTCCAGGCAAACTCTAGCCATTCTCTCCTCTGAACTGAAAGAGGCCCCATAATCCTTCTTTCATTTTATCTCCCCACTTCTACTTGACATTTGGGAGAGCAAGTAACCTCTTCTCCTTATTTCCTTGTGAGAATCCCCTAAAACACAGGCCGGGTCTCATTTATGGAAAGAACAGAAGGAAGTGCAATAACCCCTCCAAATGAAAGGAAAAGATTTGAGGACTCCACCTTTCAGAGACAGTGCTGTTGACCCTTTCCTTATGCAGAATAAATCATTTTCTACTTCCCATCATCAGCATTATTTTCTAAATAAGCTAACCTAAAGTGCTTCGATGAGTTATCCTCACATCATGACATTTATTAGACATAATTTTGATCGACAGGTAAATAAATCCATGCCACAGCATTTTGGAGAGCAGAGAAATATTGAGTCTATTTTACAAAAACTACCACAAAATTGCAGAAGAGACAAAAGAGCAACTAACCACTATGCATAATTCTATGCAGCATGCATTGTATAACAACACAGAATTCTACTCCCAGCCACTCTGTGGTTAAGGAATACACAAAATATTTTACTGAGGAAGTGTCCTTCAATTATTAAGAATCTTTAAGGTAGTCAGAACAGCTGAAAGAGATGAGACACCAAAAATGCCAATCTGATGAGTAAGTAAAGAGAGAGGATCAAGATGCATATTTAGGAAGGAGAAATGGATGACAAAGTTATTCACCTCTATGTCTGGGAGCAAAGCTGCAGATAAAAATAGAGATCCCAAGAAGATGAGGTACACTTGCTTTGGCTTTTAGTCTTCATCCATTTTAGGCAGTGACTATTTTTCCAGTTTCATGGGGATTCTAAAAATTTGAATACTTACAGAAGATTTGCTCCTGGGTGGAAAATGCCATAAAATGTTGAATTCCACAGACAGTTTCAGAGTAATATTATGATCATCAACTTTCAGCTCAGCCTTCAAATACTGGTTATGACAACCACTATATAAAAATTATACTCCATATTATAATCTATTCAATTCTTCCTATCACTGGCCTCTTATTTGCTGGACACATAACCTTGAAGAAATGAATGAGGTAGAAAATACAGTTTTAAAATCAATAACTATTAAAGAAGGGGGAAATGGTGGGGAAAAGGGAGAGAGGCAAACCATGAGAGACTCTTGAATACTGAGAAACAAACTGAGGACTGATGGATGTGGGGGGCAGGGGGGAGATGGGCATGGAGGAGGGCACTTCTGGGGATGAGCACTGGGTGTTATATGGAAACCAACTTGACAATAAACTATTTGTAAAAAAATAAATAAATAAATAAAATAAAATCAATAACTATTAGAGACTTCTGTCATTCCAGAAACCCCGTATTCAATAAAAGCCATCTTAAATAGAAATTGAGCAAAAGCAGTACCTGGAAATTATGGAAGCAATCGCTAAGAAGTAGAACCGTTTCTCTGAGAAGTGGAAGCATTTCCAGTGCTTGAGCATTTGTAAAGGGGGATGAATGACAGTCTTAACCTCTTTGACTCTACATACTGGGTAATGATACCCTACAAATGGGGGACAATCAAACAAACAATGTGAGACAGAATGTTCACCTTCTTTGCAGGCTGCATGATCTGCAACTTCTCAAATATACCCAAAGGTGTCAAGAAGGATCAGCCTATATAGACTGAGCACCACTCAGCCTTAAGATTTAGCCATATTCTCTCATTTTTTGGTTTCATCTATCCACCTCCAACCTTTTTTTTTCCCTTGAGAAGTATCAGATATCATTTCATTCACAAGTATGTCAGAATGGATCTCTACAGACAAAACATTTAAAATAATGACAGTACTATTTTGTAACTAACACAAATTATAATTATTTCTTAATATCACCTAAGCCCCAAATCTACTCAGTTTTCTGATTATCTCAAAAATGTCCCTTAACATGAGTAGTCTGAAGTAAAATCCCAAACAAATTCACATATTTGTTAAGTCTCTTTAATCTATAACATTTTCTCCTCTCTTCCCTCTTTTTTTTTTTTTTGGGTCATGACATTTACTTCCTATAGATTCTAGATTTGGCTGATTGCACCTTTGTCATATTATATAAAATGATGCTCTATTCCTCAGGTTTCCTATATATAGTTAAATTTGAGACTTGACGAATTTCATATTCAAAAGTTTTGGCAAGAATATGTCAAAGGTGCTGCTGCACATCACTAAGGAGGCACTTAATATCTGTGTATCCCACTTTTAGTGATGTTAACATTGATCAGTGATTCAAGATACCAGCCTGAACCACCTATAATAAAGTACCCAAATAATATTTCACCTAATGATTTAGCATCTAGATTGCCTAGATTCATTATTTCATTAGGGGTTGAAAAGGGATTATGAAAACCCTTCATTTCTGCTGCTTTTTGTGTGTGTTATTCTTCTGTCAAAAGGAAAAAGCTAAAAAAAAAAAAAAAAAAAAAAAAACAACTCTTTCTCAGAAGCAGAAAAGCAGCTCCTAAACTCTAAAAGCTGTCCTGACACTCATAGCTAGACCTCAATGCTCTTTTGCTGGATGTAAATAAATTCACAGGACATTAAATCACCTTGTGACTTTAAAGAAGTGAAGTGAAAAAATAATGACAAGACCATTTCATAATGGCGCAGGCAAAAACAAAGTCACTGTGCAGACCACAAAAATATCAAACACCCACCTTTTCCAAATATGAATGACCGCTGCTTCTGTAATAATTACAGTTTTAGAGTTGCTATAGCCTTATAAGATTTAGTAAATAACTAATCATATCATTCTTCAAATTAGATTTATTAAAATATCCAACCATAGAATTATTGTCCCTTCTAATCCAGAGCAAAGTTCTGCTTCCTTGAACCCTCTCCAGCATCATCTATAACCTCAAATTAGCTATTACCAAAAAATCAGTCATTTCTCCATAATATTCACTTTAAACAAAAATGAAGGCGGTGATATCTTGTCTATAGATAAACTTCATATTATACTGAGTGGCAGGAAGACCTATATATGAACATCATGGGTAGTTTCAGTTATTATACCTTTACAGGAATATAGAGGCCAGGAAACCTCAGAAAAGATTATAAATGATTAAAGAAATAGAAAATGTGTCCAAGAGCAATTATTAAGGAACTTGCTCAAAAAAGAGAAAACTAAAGAACATTTTATTTTACTGTCCTCAAGTAAAAAAGGTTTTTCTAAAGAGAGGTGTTGGGCAGTCAGTGCTGTGTTATGAAATACTCTACCAGAGAAAAAATAATAAAGCAAAGGATATTTGGCTACATCTACAGATTGTCAAAATCATCTAGTCTTGGGTATAGAAGTCACCCATTCAAGTTCAGAGACTAGCTCTAGATGATTCAAGAATTACCAAAATGTTAAAACCTGATGCTGTCCAAAGATACTTTTTGGGATCTAATTCTGTTGTTTAACTCAAATAGATCCTCCCACTTAACAGTGTGGAAAGTAGATAAAGGTAGATTAAAGGTAAGTTTATCTCTAATCCATCCCCAAAGGCTCCACTTCAAGCTGGCTTAGGGCTGCCTCTAAAAAGAGAGGATAATTCAATTTTTGACTTTTTGATTAACCTCCATACTGTTTTCCAGAGTGGATGCACAAGTTTGCACTCCTCTCAACAGTATAAGAGGCTTCCTCTTTCTCGACATTCTCACCAACACCTCTGGTTTCTTGTGTTGTTAATTTTAGCCATTCTGGCTGGTATTTCACTGTACTTTTGATTTGTATTTCCCTAATGATGAATTATTAATTGATAATTATTATGTGGTATATATTGTGGTATATAAAATCAAAAAGTTAAATCAAGTTAAAAATCAAAAAGTTAAAAAAATATATATATACATACATGTATATATATGTATATATACTGACAATGGAATATTACTCAATCATAAAAAAGAATAAAATAGGGGCGCCTGGTTGGCTTAGTCGGTTAAGCGTCCGACTTTCGCTTAGGTCATGATCTCGCGGTTCGTGGGTTCGAGCCCCGCGTCAGGCTCTGTGCTGACTGCCAGCTCAGAGCCTGGAGCCTGTTTCAGTCTGTCACTCCCTCTCTCTCTTACCCTCCCCTGCTCATGCTGTCTCTCTCTCCCTCTCTCCTAGAAAAAAATAAAATAAAATCTTGCCATTTGCAATGAAATGGATAGAGCTAGAGTGTATTATACTAAGTGAAATATTCAGTCAGAAAAAGATAAATACCATATGATTTCACTCATATGTGGAATTTAAGAAACAAAACAAACAAACAGAGTGGGGAAAAAAGAAAGGAAAACCAAGAAACAAATTCTTTACATGCACAGAACAAACTCAATGGTTGCCCATTGGGAGGTGGGTGGGGGATGGGTAAAATAGGTGATGGGACTTAAGGGGGATGCTTGCTGTGATGAGCACCAGGTGTTGCATGTAAGAGATGAATCACTAAATTCTACACCTTAAACTAATGTTATACTATATGGTCACTAACAGGAATTTAAATAAAAGCTATAAAACAAAACAGAACAATAAAATAAAATAAAAATAAGAGGAGAATGGCAAATGGGGTGGCCCATTGCTTCCTGCATGGAGAGGAGGTCCAGGAATTTCAGAAACTTTAGGGTCGAAGTGAGCAATGAGCTCTTCCATGGGCTAAAAAGCCCAAGAGGAACCCCTTTTTTTTTCTTCTTCCAGGAAGTTTGAGTCTTCCGTCATAAAATGTCTAGAGCCCTTCTTATTTCCAGGGGTGAGAACAGGGGCAAAAGGAGTGGGTTGAGTAATTGCAGATACTGCTAAACACTATACAGATTACGGAATAAAAAGGTCTCTGTTTAAAGTCAAATTAGACAGACTAGATGTAAACACGAAGATGGTGCTTCTCAGAGGAAACAGCTCTGAGGTTTTCAGACATCCCAGAAGAGAAAGTTATTAACAACATAAGAGTAATTCCTCTCCTCTAATTTAGTAGGTGGAATTTAGGAGTTAGATGACTGAAGGAAAGAGCTCTGACCAGAATAACTATATAAAAGGAGGATTTCTTCCAGAAAGGTGGACTCAAGGACAGCGCTGTAACTTTCCTGAGCTAAGGCAGCAGGGTGAGGGAATTATACAGAGAACACACATGTGGCATAGGAAATGACTCCAAAAACCTCATAGCTACAACTATCCTTTCTTGTCCACTTCTAAGTCCAGAAGCCACTTTCTACTTTTATACCTGTTTTACTTTTTTGACTGACAAAAAAAAAAAAGACAGCAAGGTAAAGGCAGACTGTTCCTTTAATAAACTGTTTTACCACACTTCATAATAATACTTATTTAATCAATTTCTCTTCCACAGTTATCTGCTGCTTTCATTCTGTATATACAATATTCAACAAGGAGAAAACAGGTTAGATTCAAATGCATTCTCTCATTACATAACCAAAATGGTGCCAATTAGTCCTATTTTTCAGTGGGACTATAAATCAATATTTAAGTTACCACAAATCCTTTTCATGAGATGGTTACCCAGAGATCGATTCAGGCAAAATACTGAATCCAATACTTGTATCCTTTATCCCCATTCTTATCCTATATAAAATGTTTGTCAAAGGGGAATGCCTGGAAAATATTCTCAAGAGTTCAACATATGTAGAGTGGGGTGAACAGAGGCTCTAGAAAAGCTATAGCCACATCCTGATCTCTAGAACCTATGAATATTGCCTTTTAAGGCAAAAGAGTGAACACTACCTTATGTAACGAAAGATCTACTTAAGGATCTTGAGAAGATGACCTCTCCAGATGATGCTACTGGGCCCTAAACATAATCATACATAACTTTGTAAGACAGAGATAGAGGAGGTTTTGCAAAAGACACACAGAAAAGAGACCCACCTGGAGGATAAGGCAATGTAAAGGCAGAGGCAGGGATTGCAGTGATGTGGCCACAAGCCAAGAAATGACAAGACATGCCAGGAGACACTTCGAAGTAGGACGGGCAAGAAATGATATCTCTTCTAGAGCTTCAGGAGGGTGCATGGCTCTGTTGCTATCTTTATTTTGTATTTTAGGCCTCCACAACAGTGAGAGAATACATTTATGTTGCTTTAAGACACCAAGTCTATGGTAATTTGTCAAAGGAGCCACAGGAAATTAATACTTTGTCTAATCCACCCTGTCTTCTTTACAATAGCCCATGATAAAGAACTAAGCCAACACTGCATGTTTGTTTAAGATATCCAAGATCTTCAGCTATAGCTAATGGTATCAAAAGTAGACAGTGACCCGAAGCCAAGATCCCACCACGAGGCATTCAGATTTTCCCTCTCAACATTCTTAACAAGAGACACAAAAGCCAGTGTAAGACCATTTTGATCACTGTAGCTGTAGAGTCACATAGATTTGAGGTTAGAGTTGGTCCTCTGGCAAACCAAAGTCATTGAAGTCATTTTCAAGTTAATGTTATAGAAGAGTAAAAGCACTAAGTAATCTGGGAAATGGAAAAATGAAGAGCTGAGCAGAAAAAATCAAATACCAGAGACATCACCTCATACTTCAAAGAGAAACTAAGTGCAATCAGATGAGAAGGATATTTTCCCACAAACTATCATCTTAACTGGACCTATGCCCACACATGCTACCATCTTCCCATTACTAAGGAAAAAACTCTCCCTGCCCCCATCTAAACAAAAACCTTCTACCTAGGTTACAAATCCCAATCCCTCAGGTCTGCTCAAGGACTTCACTCCTGCAATCATCCTCTTTCTCTCTTCCTCCACTCTCCATCTCTGCTGGATACTTCACATTGGGATTCAAACACGTTTTAGTGTTTGTTGTCCTTCTTCAGAGTAAGCCCTTGGAGCCCACATTCTCCCCAATGACCACCAATCATCTATCTCTGCTCTTGTCCAGCTCCTCAAAGGGGTTGTCTATACTCACTCTCTTCATTTTCTTGCCAATTTTCTCCTCAACCTAATGCCATGAGGATTTGTCTCCAATGCTCTTCTGAAATAAACCTTATTAAGGTCACAAATGACCAATGAAATCCTCAGCTTGTCCTAACTATCATCAGCATTTAAAAGAACTGATACTTCTCCTGGAAATAATTTTTTCACAGTTGTAGGACACCAGATTTCCTTCCACCTTTTGTAGTCTCTCTTCCTTGCTGGCTTTTCTTCTACCAGACCCCTAACCACTGTCGTGCTGCCATGATTCTGTCTTTGACTCTCTTATCTCCACCCTTCTTCTCTTCCTAGATCATCTCCCTTGGCTTCAAAAATGTAAACATATTCTGATCATTCAATTTTGCATCAACAATTTATTTTGTCCCTGAACTTCACATTCAGATATCCAACCACCTAATCCTCATTTCCCTATTGCTGTCTAGTAATTATCTCACCCTTAATGTGACCAAAGGAATTTCTTGATTCCCTCATCCACATCTTCCTTGTCTTCCTCTTTTGAGCATGTGGCACCAACGTCAACTCAGCTGGTCAAATAAAAAATCCTAAAGTTGTTCTTAATTCCTCTCCTTCTTCATAATCTGTATCTAATCCAACAGCAAGTCCAGTAAGATCTATTCCAGAATCATCTGACTCTACCACCCTGTACCAACTCCGTGCCACCATCTGACACTAAGTTTCTGCAGCCACCTTTTAACTATAACCAGTGGCAAAATTAGTGACTATGTTGCTTATTATTCCTTGATGAATTTCCACTGCATCCATATTAAAATACAGGTTTCTTACCAAAGTCTAAAAGGCCCTAAATAATTAGTTCTCTGCTTACTCCTTTAACATTTCTCTCACTCACTTTTCTCCTCAGTTTTTTAATTTGAGCTACCTCAGCCTTATTTCTGGCCCTCACACATTTCAAGTTCAGTTTTCTTTCAGAGACTTCACTCTTCTTGTTCCTTCTAGTCAGAAGTGTCTCCCCCAGATCTTCATGTGCCCAATTTCCTCTCATAATTCAAATGTCATCTCATCACAAAGGACTTTCCTGACTACCCGAGCTCAAGTAGAACCTCCAGCTCCATCACTGTCTATCACATTTCCCTCTTTAATTTTCTTCATACTATTTATCAGTATCTAAAATTTGCTCCATGAATCTATTTGAATGTTTACTGTTTGAAGTGTCCAATTGCAACGTCAGCTCCTTGAGGAAATGACTTTGAATTTTTCACTCTCGTGTCCTCAAAGACCTGGCAGCACCCCCGCTGCCTAGGCTGATGCTAGATTCCCTAATTCAGGCTTAAAACCCAACATCCAAAGCTTATTTGAGTAGGTAAGAATGTTATCTCCATAGATTATACCCTGCTTTCTACTATTTAAACTTCTCCGCAGGAAAAGGAATAAAACCTTAGATGTGTATAATCTACTTTCTGACTTGTCAAGGACACTGAGCATAAACTAAATATCAGAGTTTATCTAAGCATTAAATATAAGGCAGCATGAAAATAGCACCTGCCTTGGAGTCAGACACCAGTTGACATGTTGGACCTGTTTACCACAATGTTCTCCATGTCTATTATCCATTTTGTTTACCTGTTTCTTTTTTGTTGGCTCTCTTTTAAAATCTGCTCTCTTTTCTCATTTTCCTAAGAGAACTATAGCTCTGGAAAAGCAGCTGGCTAAGTTTCACTTGCAACACACTTCTGATCACACAGAAATGCACAATCCTCCCCCGTCAGAGAAATGTGTGATGGCTGATTTGCACCTTGCCGGTTGGAAACATGCAACAGCAAGTGGGAGTTTTACTCGGTTCATGGCACTGGAGGATAGCAGGCATTCCATTCCTTTTAACTCATGAGTATTTTTGTTTGCTTCTTTAGTTTGACAGAAAACACATTTATGCAGGTGCTCGGTTACAAAGTGAAATGTGACTCCATACAACAAAATTGTGTGCAACAAAATTCAAACTGCAAGCTATAAACCTCCACATGTTTAGACTGAGCAAGCCACCTTATTATCAGATATTTTCAAAGGCAAAGTAAAATGCAGATTGTAACTGCCAGGCTGGATATATCTTCAGCAACATAATTCATGTTTGACTGATCTTACCATGAGTGGAGGTTAAACTGAAGTCCCCTCCAAAGGGAATCTCTGGGTACCAAGCCTTACTGAGCAGATATCTAAGCCAGTTTTCATTTTCACTGACAACTTTCTGCAGTTTTCTGGGCTTCCCATAAAATGGGAGGAGGGTAGTACTAACCTACTACTAACAGCTAGTAGTAGGACACCCTCTGTCCACATTCAGACTTATGCACAGATCTTCATTTATCATATCATTCGCCAGTGAAAAGAACCAGGACTCTTTGGAACCATGGCTGACTCTAGGACTAACCCAAGAAATAGACAAGATGAGCGGAAAGGTTCTTGTAGTAGACATAAGGAGGTTTAAAAACAAAACTTAAAAACCACAATCATGGGAGTATGTCAACAGGCATAGGAGCCAACTGAAAGAACTCCGCTTGGCCAAAGCTCAAAATATTTGGGCAACAAAATAAACAAAACAGTATTGATTTATAACCCAAAGTATAAAATATCCATTAATCCATACTAATGTGAATAAATGATTGAATAAGTAAATAAGGAAGAAGAGACAAAGCTCCCATGCACAATAATTTCAAATAATCTATGTAGATACTGGTCACTCAAGGAGATGGAGTACAACTTTTTAAAAAAATTTTTTTAATGTTTATTTTCAGAGAGACAGACAGAGCATGAGCAGGGAAGGGGCAGAGAGACAGGGAGACACAGAATCTGAAGCAGGCTCCAGGCTCTGAGCTGGCTGTCAGGACAGAGCCCAATGTGGGGCTCAAACCCACAAACTGCAAGATCACGACCTGAGCTGAAGTCAGAGCTTAACCAACTGAGCCACCCAGGCACCTGAGCCACCCAGGCACCTGAGCCACCCAGGTGCACTTCCCCTCCTTAAGTCTGGGCAGCTTATAGTGTCTTCCTTCCAAAGAGTAACTTTACAGTGGAGAAACCAGACAAACACACTATCTCCGCCATGTGGTCAAGGTTCACATCAACAGTGATTAGTATGTGGTGAGAATGGCACTTTTCCTCTGTGGTCTTCTTCCTCACAATCTATAATCCCAGTGTAATCATGAGAAACACATCAAGTCAATCCCAACTGAGAGACATTTCACAAAATATTGGACCAATACTCCCCAAAACTTTCAAAGTTATCAAAAGCAAGGAAAGTCTGAGAAGCTATCATGAACAAGCAGAGACCAAGGGAGACGTGACAGTGAAATGTCTTGGGATAACCTTGATGGGATTCTGGAACAGGAAAAGGACATCAGGGGAAACTTTGGGAACTCTGAATGAAGTATGGACTTCAATTAATGAAAATGTGGATGGATATATATATATATATACATACATACATATGCACATATATATGCATACATATATATGCATATATATACATACATATATATGCATATATATACACATACATTTATATATATACATACATATATATAATATTAGGGGATATATACTTTAGGAATATATTTTTCTGTATATCAAAACCTATGCTAAAAATAAGTACTTATTTTTAAAAATTCTGCTGGTTCCAATGAAATTTTTTAAATACAGGTATAAAGCTACTTTTCTTCTTCAATAGTGACTTCTTTTATCTACTAGCTTGGTTACCAAACACCTAAAAATTACTTTTTTGCCTGTTCTAACAAGTCTTTCTCTCTTGCTACCTAGCATACCATTGCATTACATAGAAACAATGTGATTCCTTTTTTTTTTAATTGAACTGGAACTTTTCTTTCCTTCCCTTTGCTGTGAAATGTGGAAGCCACATAGTTTGTTCCCGTATCAATGTGATCCCATTTGTAAAACTTGACAGCAGCACAGATTTGCAACATCTTCATTTATCTCTTTCAACATTAACTCTCAGGTGCTTCTCAAAGCCATTTACCAAGACTCCTCTACTTCAGCTCCTCATTGATTTTCCAGTTTGTTCCCTCCACCAAAGTAATAAAGAATCTCTCCTGGCTCTCCTTAAATACTATGAAGAGCTGAGGTCCTTTTTGTCTTCAATTTCCATGTACAGAAAGGTCCATTCTCAATAGTAAACAGGACTTGTTACAGTTAAGGATTTCCCCTGCTTGGGAAAACCACTGATAAAAAAAAAAAAAAAAAAAAAACAAAAAAAACAAACCATCTTTTCATGAGAATGGAAGAAAAA
>NW_024082003.1:221023-390559 GCF_003009895.1 Hyaena hyaena | reverse complement strand
CGAGAGAGAGACAGCGTACGAGCAGGGTGTTGGGGGTACAAAGAGAGAGGGAGACAGAATCCTCAAAGCAGACTCCAGGCTCTGAGCTGTCTTCACAGAACCTGATGCGGGGCTGGAACTCATGAACCACAAGATCATGACCTGAGCCAAAGTCGGATACTTAACAGACTGAGTCACTTAGGCACCCCATTTCTTTCAAGTTTTTATTTAAATTTTAGTTAGTTAACATATAGTGTAATGTTTATGTTGGGAGTAGAATTTAGTGATTCATCACTTACATATAACACACAGTGCTTCCTACTGTCATTTTATATTCTCACTGTTTCTTGGGAAAAAATCTGTGCTAAATTTCTTAAATAAAAATCTTTATCATTTTATTTAATATTTTAAATTAAAATCTTCAAATGCATGTGAAATAGACAAAATCTGTAATAAACATCCATGTAGTTATCCAGATTCAGTAATAATCATCTCATGATAAATCTTGCCTCATTTATATTTCTATCCACACTCATATTATTTTAAAGCTTATTTTAGATCCCATGTTATTTTGTCCACATATATTTGATTTATCACTTTTCTCTAATCTATATATCATCTTTTATTTGTAATATTAGTATAATACCACTTTACACCATGAAAACATTTGTTTCTTAATAACTTTTAATTTAAAATACCTAATGAGTCTAGAAAATTATTCTGAATCCAGACACATTCACACATGCGATTGGCTAACATAGTTGATCACTCTTTTAATCTACAGATTCTCTCTCAATCCTTCTCTGTTTTGTTTGTTTTCTAGTTAGTTTATTTTTTCAGAAGCTGAGTTGATTTTACTACAGAATTTCCTGCCTGTATCCATAAAGTACAGTATCACAAATGTTTCTTTATACAAATTTGAAAATGATTAGTTTGGGACACCAGGCTCAGTTGGTTGGTCAGACTCTTGGTTTCACCTCTGGTTGTGCACTCATGCTTTGTGGGTTGGAGCCCGGCATAGGTCTCTGTGCTGACAATGCAGGGCCTCCTCTCTCTCTGCTCCTTCTCCCACTGCCCCTTTTTCTTTCTCTCAAAATAAACAAGCTTAAAAATATTTTAAAGGAAAATGGTTAGTTTTATTGAAATTTTATTTAAAATGTATTTATTTATTTCAGGTTCATAGGTGGTGGAATGTTCTTTCTTCTGGACCTGTAACATGTGCATGTCTCTCTTTTTCTGATTGTTAGTAACCACTAATGATCAATACCTAGATTTACCACTTCCTTAGAGCTGCAAAATTTTCATATTTCACTCCATTATCCTTTTTAACTTAGTAACTGAAATTCTTTGACAGAATAATACACTTCATTAAATTTTTAGTTACATTGGTACTTAGCTTATGTTGGAAACCCAGAATAAATGTTTCATTTCTTCCCTTAACTTTATGTTTTTTTAAAATGAGTTGATTCACTAGATACTACAAAAAGATAAAAGTGTGTGTGTGTGTGTGTGTGTGTGTGTGTGTGTGTGTGTGTTAGTCTGTTTGGGCTACTATAAAAAAATTACTCTAGAGTGTGTAGCTTTAACAACAAACATTCTTTTCTCACAGTCTGGAGGCTTGAAAGTCCAAGATTAAAGCATGGCAGATCGGTGCCTGGTAAGGACATCCTTCAGGGTTTGCAGGTGGCCATATTCTCACTGTGTTCCAACATGGCAGTAGGGTCAAGAGAGTTCTCTGAGGTCTCTTTAATAAGGACTATAATCTCATCCATGAGGACAGAGCCCTTATGACTTAATTACCCCTCCAAAAGCTCTACCTCCTACTATCATCACATTGGTGGGCTAAAATTTCAGTGCAAGAACTTTAGGGAGATTAACCATTCAGTCTATAGCAGTGTATATACATATATCCATATATTTACGTATATAAATGTATATGTATATATATCCACACACATATAAATTTTACTTACACACACATGTTTTTATCTCAATCTACTGTTATTATTATCCTTTTATCCTTAACAAAGTTCAAATCATCCCATCTTGGCCCAAAGTCATCCCAAATGGGTTGGGAGCCTTTTTGACAAGTGTAATAAGATGTTCCAAGCTCACGTTCATCTTGCAGTACTCGTGTTCAGACCTGAAATCAGCCATTTCTCCAATGAATATTTTCATAGACAGTATTTAGAGTCCATTATTTCAGCACTGGAAGTACTCATAACTTTGAAGCCATCATTGTTTCTAGTCCTTTTCATTCAAATGGACTAAAATATATGTTTGTGTTTTTTTGTTGTCTTTTTTTTTCATTTTAAGATAAAACATAATGAGTTAATATTGATTTTCTCAGTTCAAATTTATAACCAGAGGGTCTTTGCTCAAATATTTCTATCTTATATCTTTAAGCTGGCCAGAGGACAAAATATAACCTACAAAGAAACAAAAATATGAATTTTATCTGACTTCTCATCAGAAATTATATGTGACAGCCAATAATCCCTGTCTTTAGGTACTCATGCCCTTATAGATTTTCTTCCCTTCATTGAGACTTTTGACTTGCTCATAATTGATAGAATATGGCAAAAATAATAGGTTGTCTTTTTTGTGATTATTTTATAGCATCTAAGTCTCCATATTTACTAACACAGTCACTGTAGATTCTTTCCTTTGTTGGCTTTCAATAATAATCTGCTACAAATCTTAGAGCAGCATGGTAATGAATTCTGCCAACAATAAGAAAGAACTGGAAACCAAATATTTTCCAAGTTGAGCCTCTAGATGAGAACCCAGCCCTGGCTCATACATTAATTTTGGCTTCCTATGCCCACTTGGATCCCAAGCAGGGGGTTCAGTTAAGCTTTGCTTAGACTTCTGATCACAGATACTGCATGATTTTAAGTCACTACATATGAGCTAATTTTTAAGCAATAGAAAATAAACACTATTGTAAGCCTGAATATAGTGGGGCAACATCTCTAAGGTTCTCTCAAAAAATTATCAACATAGAATGTTCTACCAAGCAAAGAAATCTTTCAAGATAAAAGGGAAATTATGGTTTTTCAGACAGACAAAAGACAAATTTACTGTCAGTAGATAAGCAATACAGGGAATATTAAAGGAGTTCACAGGCAAAAGAAATATATCAGACAGACCATTGTATTTATCCAAATAAATTAAAAAATATTAGAAATTTGGAAAAAATGAAACTACATATAAGGGATTTTTTATTTTAAATTTCTTTATTGAGTAAAAGTAAAAGTGGTGCTATATTTGAAACTAGATTGTGATCATTAAAGGTGTACATTGTGAAACATAAGTAACCACTCAGAATATAATATTGGCTTTTACTTGTAAACCAATATTTGAAATAAAATTGAATCATTAAAAATATGTAATGTATAGCCTAAGAAAGAGAAACAAAATATAATAAAGAAAAGATGAGTTTAATAAAAAACAGTTTGCAGACTGATAGATTTAATTCAGACATATTAACATTACATTAAATATAAATAGTCTTGACACCACAATACAAACTTAGAGATTTTTGGGTTTCATTAAGAAATGGTGGTACTCAACTATAAACTGCCTACAAGATATTCACTTTAAATATGAAAGTGTAGATAGTCACAAACAAACAAAAAAAGGAAACAAATAATCAACAAGTGTTGATTATGAACATTAATCAAAATAAAGCTATACTGGATTTATTAATATCAGACAATATACACTTAAGAGTATTTCCAGTGATACAGAAGGACATGCCTGGTGATAAGTAAAAGGAGCTTTCAGCCTAATATTGTAAGCCAAAAATTCTCCCTTGCTCTCTTTTCCTCTTTGTTTCCTCCAAAGAAGAGGTAATAATAAAGTGATGGATCAGATTCTTTATCAATGCATTTTCCATGATTATTCTATGAATGAGATATAAAAATCACAAAAATGTATAAAGTTCTCATTTTAATCCTTTCTAGAAACAATCCACTCTTAATTCAACATTCAAGTTGCTTGGGGTATAAGTTTGAAAATGATTAATGAGATAGATATTAAGGTGAAGAAGTAAGTCAGAGTGACTCATTACTTACTTTGCAAATTTCTATATTATAAATGAAGATACATATTTAAGTGCAACTTCAAAATAGGAGATAGTAAATATATGGATTTTCCAGTAAATGTTTAAACATATTGAATTATTTTTCTTATGGGAGATGTCACTTTTCTCACAGAATCAGATTGATTAGGATGGTAGAAAGTTGAAAACAGATTTTTCTTTTACTTTATTTTATTTTGTTTTCTTTCACTTTTTTTAATAATTTCCATTTTTTGTATGACCATTCCCCACTCCAACAACTTCATAGGCAAATAGTTTTCTATTGATGAGAAAACCCAAATAAACAAAAAACGTTGTTCCTTGTACTAAATTTTGTTGGTGTAATAATATGCATGTGAATGGTCATGCATGACAGTGGAAAAAAAACACAATTATTCATAGATAATAAAACTGTTAAAATAGAGAATATCAAAAGTCAATAAAAGCTGATCATAAAATAGTTTAGTTAAAATACATAATGAAAGTTAAATATAGTTAAGAGCAGAACATTAGCTTTTTATGCATCCATAAATACTAAAGCAAAATAGAGTGGAAATTAGCCCATCCAGCATAGGAGTAAAATACAGTGTGTACATCTATAAAATAAAATGGTGCTACATAATAAGAGAAAAGAAAACAAAAAGTTTTCAAGACACAAAAACTCATTTTAAAAGATTTGAATAATTAGAAATTGTATCCTTTAGTTAAAGAAGAGAAAGAAGAAGGAGGAGGGAGAGGTAGTGATGAAGAGAGAAGAGAAAGTGAAGAGGGAAAGATATTGTATCAGTCTGTGTCTAGGTAGAAGACAAAAAGCACACAATAATTTGAAAGTTTTAATATAAAGAAATGTTAACAATTTCCAAAAGATTAGCTATTAAGAAGGAATAAAAAATGATTACAAATTGCTGTAAGACAAAAGAAATATACTGAAAAAAAAAAAACAAGATCATTGGAAGGGGGCTCTCTTCCTCAAAACTGTAATTCAGACTTCATTGAAGTGTATATCACTATATTCTAAGGCATGGTGAAGTTAACTGGCTTGCTCTGCGCAGAGCCAGTCCACAAGGCAAACTGAGCCTGGGGAGCAAGAAACTCCGGGTAGGAACTGGGAAATTAGAAGCTCCTCATTCGTGTGCCAATGGGTTGAGGTTATAAGATGGGGAACTGTGTCTGGGTCTGTCAATCAGAGAATCTCCCACTGGGATGTCATCTATCTAAAGCTGGTAGACAAAGAACTGTAGGTTGGCTAGCAAGTGTGCAAGTGTCACTAAAACTCTCAGGAAGATGCTGGCAGGCCAAGACTGGCAGCCAGGAAACCTCAATCAGGTCACTGTAAAAAGGCTGAGATCGATGAGGGAAACAGACCAGGACTTTCAAGGGAATAACCATCTGTTGGGTATCAATGGGTCAAAACTAGGGAAAGAGGATCTGCAAGCCAGGAACAGCCATGAGAAGTTGGCTGATCTAGGCTGAAGGGATAGGGGACCACAAGTGTAACTACCAAGCCAGAAGCTAAGCACACTGGCATCCCCACTTGCAGCTGGTCACATCAAGAAAAGAACACAAGAAGCAAGGGGGAAAGAAAAACCAAAAAACCACTATCTCCCTTTGGACCTTTCTATCACCCTCTGCCGACAAAGCTTAACATTATGAAGACTGGCAGAGGCTACATTCTCTAGCATCACAGGGAAGCCAATGACCAGTTAGTTTGGACCCTAGAGGCAATAGTTTGGTAATAGGCACCATTTTAATTATCAAATATGTTTAAATTAACTTATAGATTTAATGCAATTTCAATTAACATAAAAATTCAATGTTGGGAGAATTTGTAAAAAATATATTAAAGGTATTCTAGAATGGTGGATTTAAACATGTATCTAAAGGAGCCCTAAAATTCTGCAAATGGGGTGCAGTGGAATCCTAGGGGTCAGGGCTTCAGGCTTATTCAGCCAGAGCAGCTCAGTTTTTATCTGCTTTATACTTTCGACTGCTGCACAAGCTTAGTTTTAGAAAAAGGACACTGCTATCAAAAGAAAACATTTGAAAAATATACTCTGCAAAGTTTACGCAGTTGAGAATAAGAAGGTGAAAAAAGAAAGAAAAAGTAAAAATTAGACCTGGCAATCATTAAAACATATACAATTTCCTTAAGTGTAATAGTGGAAAATTTATTAAAGAATAAATAGATCTCTGTGAAAAATTGGTTGCTTACATATACACCCAATTATAACAACTTGATTTATGTTACAGGAGGCAACTCACATTAAAGGAAATATATTTATTATTCAATGAAAGGTGTTGATATGATTGAGAAAGCTTTTCTTTAAAAAAAAAAGTGTCGATTTATTTTCTCACAACAGTTTTATGTTATTTACTTTATTTATGTATTTACTAAAATAAATTCCAAATGGAGTAAAGAGTAAAAATTGAAAAAAAACCTATAAAAGTTTTAAAAAGTGGATATTTTTCAAACCTGGAGATTGGGTGGAATTTTCAACCTTAGAAGAAATAGATGTATGTACAGTGTAAAATGGACAGATTAGTTTCCAAACACTAAACTCTTTTCAATATCAAAAGGTAGGTAAATACAATTTATAAACAACCAATATTTTGCAGTTCAAAGAAAGAAAAGGTCCATGTCTGAAAAAGGTCCATGAAAAGGTTCATATAAAAGGAAGGGAGGGAATCACATAAAACTCTAAAACTTCAATAAATAAATGGGTATTACTAGGCTATTTATAAGGAAAGTTATATGTGACTAGTACAGATGTTAATAAAACTTTATAATGATTATCAAAATAATTATAATTAAACCAACATTTCTAAATACCAAATAACCTAGAAAAAACAAAATTTTATAGTCAAAAAACTAGGTTGAGTGCAATAATTGACTTCTGTCAAACTGTAGTTGAGATGAATAGGTGAATATGCAACTATTAAAAATTAGTTTTTAAAATATGTGATTAAATAACAAATGCTTCTCAAATATAAAACACTTTACTCTAAAATTATCAAATATAGAACATTTTATTGTATTTCTATAAAGAATTTCAGAAGTATGTAAGATTTATTTATAACCCAAATAACAGGAAAATCTTCACTGAGAGGCTTAGGTGGAAGGGAACCCAGAATAAAAGATGCCTTTTTAGGAGTGGAAGAGAAACAAAGATATTCTGGAAGGAAGGAATAGCACTAGCCAAGAATATAAAACAGAATAAAGGATATTATCAGTCTATGGTAATAAAAGACAAGAAGTGTGAGCCTGGGAGCAGATTACAGAGTGATGGATAAAGTCAGTCTAGAGTATGCAGATTTTACTTTAATACCTAGTGACTCCATGTAAGGGGTTGACGTATACAAATCTCCATGTTAGTAATCCTAATCCAATGTCAGTACGTCAGCTAGAGATCATGGGAAAGAGACCAGAAATAAGATACCAATCAGAAGACTAACATAGTTTAAGTGAGATGTAATGAATCCCTATAATAACTCATTGACTTGTGTGTTGAGAAGGCAGAGCTGGTGTGTTGAACTAAGAACATGCAAATTATGACCTGCTGAATGAAGTCACCCACATGGGTGCTGGTAGCCTCCTCAACTCCTGGTTTGGGGGAGTAAAACCCTCGGGTCATTTTGATTGAAGACACAGTGGTAATACACCCACATAAATGAAGTAGTCACAAAGTGACTACTAACAGATCCCAGAGTCAAGGGGGCGCTATTGAGCAGGTGGGGAGAGGATGGGCAATCTGTCCCAGGTCAGGAGTAAGCAGAAGATAGAGAGCAGAATAGAAACAACCTAGTACTTATAAGGTGATTGGGGCAAAAGTCGCCAACTTTTCTAAGGAAAACTGCAGTAGGAACCTATGGCGGGTTTCCTAAACTCCAGATTTTATCTAAGTGTCCAGACTCTAGGTGTGAGCAGGGTTAAACCGGAAAATGCCCAGGCAAGAACTTAGCAACTTCTCAAAAGTTGTTTTTCTCATCACATATTAAATATAAAGAAATGAATTCATGAGTAACACATTTAAAAGATGGGCAAACCTTTTCTAATTGACTAGCACAGAGTGTAAAGGAAGAGTAAATAGTAAAGAAAAAAATCCAATCACTTTTTAATCCTGCCAGAGACTGGCTCCAGCAAGTCCAGGGGTCTCTGAAGGATGGACGGTGTCAGTGAGGGATGGATGAGAGAGGCCCCGAGAATCTTTCTGGTCACCAAGCAGGCATCTCTGCTCTGACTGGGGCTTAACTTTATTTTATAATTAAGTGTTTGGGGGATGGCACAGAAGTGGCATTTGCCTTAGACAGTGATTTCTGCTGACAAATTCCTTTGATATGTAAGAATTTCCCAGAACATAGATTTGTAGAAGACTCCTGCATAACCTCTATCAATAGTGATTGAGGTAGGTGATTTAGTTGCTGATCCTACGGGGAAGAAGGTATCTTTAGCATACAAAGACAATGTTTTTAGCACAAAAAGGGTAAAGTTAGTTCTTTGTGAGCAGGGGTCAATAGCTTGTTTGTTTAAGGAGAAGTATTAAGAAAAACAGGTCTTTCAGGAAACACAATGTTTGCTCCCATAATCACAAAAGAAGAAGTTTCTACAATAGGTTCCTTCACAGGGTGCAATCAGCATATCAAGGACAGAATAAATCACTCTGAATACTGATCACAAATGCCTTGGGGGGGCTGATGCTCCAAGCAGGAACAATTGGGTGGGGGTGGATATCTGTCCCTAACTCTAAATTAGACTCTTTCTCTCAGGGCCAGGCTCAATTGTAACTCTTGTGTTCTTAGCCCCCTTTATTGTCTAAATCTTGGATCTGCAAGGCCCATAGGAAGAGCCTTTTGACAATCATCCACAGCACTTTCATCTAAAATCTCTTTTAAAAAGTCAGGAATATACTTTTCCTTATGAGCAATCTGTGGGGGGGAATATCAGTCTTATATGGAATATTGTGAGGCCTGATCAATACCAGCAGCCTCATTTCCAACATGAGCCAGTAGTAGCAGAAGGAGATACCAGTTATCGTTTCTCATGGCAGGAGCTGTGCAAACACTGCCATTTCCTCGCTGTGACTGTCATCCAGCGAGGCCGGTGCAGCTCCCAACACAATCTTTTGTGGCAAATAAATAAATAAATTAGAGAATCATTAACTCGGACTAGGAATCCTAGTGAGTGAACAAGTTCTCCACATTCTTGCCATTATTTGGTGTTGTCACTAATTTTATTTTAGCCATTCTGATCAGCATATATACTTGTATATAGGATTCTAATTGCAGTGGGGGAGCAGCAGAGAAAGAGGGACAGAGAGAGAAATCAAAGCAGGCTCCATACTGTCAGCACAGAGCCTAATACAAAACTCGCACTCAGGAACTATAATATCATGATCTGAGCCAAAATCAAGACTCAGACACAACCAACTGAGCCACCCAGGTGACCCAAAAATGGTTTTAATTTTGTTGGAAGTTGGATTTATCAATTTTTCCATTTGTGGATTATATTTTAATGTCAAGTCTAAGAACTTTTTGCAGAGAATATACTCTATGATTTCAATTCTTTAAATTTGTCAAGGTTTGTTTTATTTTTCAGGATAAAAATCTATCTTGATAGTTGTTTTGTGGATACTTGAAAGAAAAGTATATTATGCTATTTTGAGGTAGAGTGGTATATATATGTTGATTATATCCCATTTTATTCTGTTTTTAAGGTCTTCTATATTATGTTAGGAGACGTTGGGTTCTATTTACATTTTTTATTTTTGCAGATGATTACCGTATTTGCTTTGGCACTCAGATCCTGGTCTACTTTTGTAGACTATGGTTTCAAATACAATTGACATACAATTCTCGGCTTAGTTTTTCTGGCAGCTAGAGTGATGAATGCTCCCTACATCTGCCCATGAAGGGAGAAAGATTTCCCCCAGGATCAGTATCCTGATGTGTCAGTGTGGGGGAAGGGATTCTCATGTCCCCAGGGATGACAAAGCTTTCTCATCTGAGATACTTGTTGTGAGCTCTTGTCCATCTGCAGTTATCTTGTCAGTGATGTTCAGCCATCTGATGGCTGGATCCATCACATGAGTCCATCACATGGACTAGATGAAGGAGGGGGGTCTCAATTGCCTAAGGATGAAGACATTTCCTGATTGTTATGACAGGATCTTACTGGCCAGTGCTGCCGAACAGTCCAGCACCACCACACTGTCTCTTGGTGGGGGTAGGGTGTAGAGCCTCAGACCCACAGTTAAAGTGGATGCTTCTCCTGTCTGTACAGCTCCCTTTGACTTGTGTTATCAGTAGAACTCCCATTTGATTCTATGAAGAAATGAGCCTACCTGAGTCACTTTATGTTGATGTTGGAGACCAAGAAATGTTAGGCTGGAATTGTCCTCATCTGTTGTGTTGGGTACGGAAGATGGTCTCACACTGTGTTATTCTTCCAAATCTGAAGTCCCAAACCAGTTTACTTTCCCATTTCTACCTTTCAGACATTTCCTTTGATTGCATTATTTCTTGTATTCATAGTTGCAATTAGAAAGAAGGAACACTGAGTTACATGTCTATATGTTCTTTCCTCTACCAGAAGTTCACTATCTGTTTTGTTTGTTTGTTTTTGAGTTTGCCTCCTGAGCTTTATTTATTTGCACTGTAATTCTAAAACACTTTAAATTTAAAAATACATCTAACCTTGGGGTGCCTGGGTGACTCAGCTGGTTAAGCATTCAACTCTTGAATTTAGCTCAGATCAAGATCTCACAGTTTGTGAGACTGAGGCCAATGTTGGGCTCTGTGCTGAGGAGAATGTAGCCTGCTTGGGACTCTCTCTCTCTCTCTCTCTCTCTCTGTACCTCCTCTGCTCATTCTCTATCTCTTTCCCTCTCAAAATTAAAAAAAAAAATACATTAACCTTGGAAATGTAACATTCTCAATTCTATGAAAGAAAACCATGTTAAAAATGAAATTATAATGAGGTATTGTGGTATTTCCAGAGTTAATGTTTTCTGAATAGGATCCAAGGTGATTTTACATATTATCAAATTTTATTCTATTTAAGATACTGTTTCAGTAGAGTTCTGTTGTTAACAATTTAAGTATCATTAATGATCTTCATTCTTGGAATTATGGTTTGAAAATAGAAAGCAGGCCATTGGGTTTTGCAAACAGCCTGAAACATGAAAATGACTGTAGGGAATGTATTGTTAATTTTAAAATTAAGAGCCCTTGCTGGAGGAAGGTGATATGAAGCAAGAATAGGCTATATGAAATGACTACTATATGAACTAAGAAAAATCTTAAACTAATACAGCCTTGAAGGAACTGGAAAGTACAAAAAATAAACTCAATAACTTTGAAAATAGTTTTTGGCAAAGCATTGTTTGACGGAATGTTTCATTTTTTACATGCTTGGCAAATAGGATAGATACAGTTATCACACATAGACTTTGAATTATGGAGCAAGAACCAAAGTCTGTGATTACATGGCATAAACATAAATTGTACATTATTTCAATGATGTAACCAGAGAACCTATTCTACATTCATTTGCAGACTTTTTTTAAATTAATGGCTTTAGTGCACAAAATAACTACATCATTCAATGATGAATTATTTGTCTGAGATTTTGACAAAATTTTTCATTTTCTGATATTATTGTATTGATATTACTCATTCATTTTACTTATTTGTCCATCAAGTTGAACATTGAAATAGATATTATATTTGAAAATACATGGGGTATTTATAAAGTCTTGTGTTTTATTACAGTATATGGTACCATCAGTCTCAGTTTATGCAAAAGCATATATTTATTAAAATATAATTTCCATTGGACAAAATCCAAGGAAGTATACTTAAGATATACTAAATTTTGAAATTTTATTGAAATTTGAAAGACACAATTTTGAAATTTGAAAGTACGCAACTTGATACACACACACACATATGCTTACATATGCAATTGGATGTGCATATATCTAATACCAACATCGATAGTACTGATATGTTTTCTGTGTGTTTATAGATCTTACAGAAGTGCAATCTAAAAAAAGAAGTGTAATCTAATGAAAAGAGTACATATTTTAAATTAGTGAAACTGGTAATTGACCTTATATTTTTAAGCATGATTTTATTGTTTTTTTAAAGCTTATTTATTTATTTTGAGAGATGCATGCATGGGAGAGGGGCAGAAAGAAAAGGAGAGAGAGAATCCCAAGCAGGCTCTGCACTGTTGGGGAGGAACCTGGCATGGGACTCACCCAGGAACCATGAGATCATGATCTCTGCCAAAATCAAGAGTCAGACACTTAACCAACTGAGGCACCCAGGTACCTCTTGAAGTTATAATATTAGTACTATTAAAGTTTAAATGGGATGAAAATGTAAACTATGAAATACATTATCTGGTATATAGTAAGCGCTCATACATACACTAAATCTGCTTAGAAATATGCAACCTTATCAATCATCTAGCTAACAAAGTGAAAAATAAAACACTCAGTAATGTAGTGGGCTAGAGAACATACACATCTGGCCATTCTATACAGCTATTTAGGATATTCATACCATAGTACCAAATAATTCCACTTCTAAGATATTTTCCTAAAGAAGGAAAATAGGTTTCATACACAGATTTATATGCAAAAATGTTTATTATAGCATAACGTTACATAAAAATGAAAATAGCCAAAATGCAGATTAGCAGATGCTTAAATGGGTTATGGTACTTTCATATCCTGTTATATGACACAATCACTACAATTAAATTTATAAAGAATTTTTATAACATTGTAAATGGACAAAGCATATATATCTGTTTCAACTCTACTAAAAATATTCTTCGAAAATAACTAGAGGCAATTGCTTTAAAATCCATGGTTACAAAAATCACATTCTTTGAGTGATAATGCTTTAGTCATTAAAGAAAAATTACACTAGCTCAGTAGAATTATTTGGATTCTTTTGGGGGAGTTCACAGTTCCCCTAAACTTTACTTTGTTAGTTTTGTGATAAGAGAGAAGTTATTAACAGCTCAATTAGTTCTTTTCTTGAAAATATTTGCATTTTCTTTTTTTTCAAAATTTTTAATGTTTTTCTATTTATTCCTGAGAGAGAGAGCGAGAGACAGAGGCAGCGTGAGCAGGGGAGGGTCAGAGAGAGAGGGAGACACAGAATCCGAAACAAGCTCCAGGCTCCGAGCTGGCTGTCAGCACAGAGTCCAATGCGGGGCTTGAACCCACCAACCATGAGATCATGACCTGAGCTGAAGTCGGACACTTAACCAACTAAGCCACTCAGGCGTCCCTAATCTATGTTTTTAAAGACTGGCCAACCTTAATTACAGAAAACACAAACAAAATAAATTGCTTGTGTATACATAAGATGTGGATGATATCAAACAGAACATTGAATCTCTTCTCCATTTGCCTCTCCAATTCCAAAAAAACACTAATAAATGTTTTCTTTCTTGGTCTATACTGTTTTTATTCTTCCTGTTTGTATTAAAGGAGGAGTCTGCTAGTGAAGCAGGGAAAGTAAGAGCTAAAGACCATGGAATAATTGATCCTAAAATCTGTTGATGCTTTTATTGATTAAAAATCAAATATGAAACTGGGAAACTCACATTTGTAGGGGTAAAGTCTTATGGAAAGTGAAAATATTAAATGCTCATTAAACAAGCAATCAATTCATTATTCTCTTCTGGAGAAAATCATTTAGTAATTGCTATATATCAACCATGTAGCCAAAATGTGGGTCAGTGATAATTCAAACACTAAGCCACCTATTTTGGGGGCTTTATTTATTTATTCACTTTTTATTTATTTACTTTATTTAATTTTTAAATCTTTATTTAAACATTAAACACACACGTGCGCCTGAGTGGGGGAGGGACAGAGAAAGAGCTAATCCCAAGCAGGCTTGCTGTCAGCATGGAGCTTGATGTGCGGCTTGATCTCCCGATTCTACCTTTCTTTATGATTCTTTTTCATTTTTTTCATTCATTGAAGTGGAATCTGAAATTTTCATTGAGTTGACTCATTTATTACTGCACTTCTCTAACTGATTTTTTTGTCACTGCTATTTTATAGATTAGTAACACTACCAACATTTTCTTATCCAGACCTCAGAATTGTGGAAATCTACACTCAATTACTCAACTGCTAATACTCCAGCCGTCCAAAATGAGACAATAATTGTATTTCTTTGTTTGAAAAAAGCTTTTCTAACTATGACTTAAAATGAAGAAACCATAAAATAAAATATTGGTACCTTTGACTACCCAGTAAATAAAATTTTCTTGCCTACAGAATATCCAAAGGGCAGCTGGAAAATATATCAGAACAAAAACTAAGTGACTATAGGCCAATATTAAGTGGTCTAACATGTTAAGTCTATATCCCAGTTGGACAAAGAGAAAGAATGGTTTAGAAATTTATGTAAAGAAATAGGAAATAAATAAGGAACTTTGACAATTTCCCAAATTTTGTGAAAAATATCAAGTTCAGTAAACTCCAAGCAGTATTTCCCATCAGAAACAATGAAAACAAGTAGAAAATACCATGACATATTTAACTTGTTGAGAAAAAAGTCAATTCTGAATTCTATATCCTGTGAAATTACCCTTAAAATTAAGAACAAAATAAGAGCACTTTTGACCAAATGGAATCTGAGGATATTTATATGTCTGAACTACACTACAAGATATGCTGAAGGAAGTTCTTCAGTTCTTCAAGATGAGAAGAAATGACCAAGCATCAGAACATAATCTTGTTACTCTATGCTCTTATGAGTGTACGTACAGTTAACTTTTTCAGAAGCTACAGTAGATGTGATATTGTAACAGACTAAATGTAGAAACAGGTATGATAATCCAGCAATCCTCTCATCAATAGACATGAAAGAGATATTTTTTAAATGTAGAATGGTGCTTTTCTCACTAGATTTTTATGAAAATAGTTATTTCATTAAAATGTTTTATTTATGTTAACTAGTAATGAGTTTATCTTTACTATTTTAGTGATTTGGTAAATATTTAAAATTTATCCATTTTTTAACGTTTGTTTATTTTTGAGAGAGTACAAGTGGGGTTAGGGCAGAGAAAGAGGGAAACACCGAATTTGAGCTGTCAGCACAGAGCTGATGCAAAGCTTGAATCCATGAACTGAAAGACCATGACTTGAGCCAAAGTTGGACGCTTAATCTACTGAGGCACCCAGGCACCCCAAAATTTATTCATTTTTTTAAAAAAATCTAAAACAAAATAAGAAATGCTGACTCAGACTACCATTTAATTAAAAATGATGACATCTATAATTACTTAAAAAGAAAATTGACTGCATTAAAAACACATATTATAAGACACCTGGATGACTCATCTGGTTATGTGTCTGACTCTTGATTTTGGCTCAGGTCATGATTCCAAGGTTGTGGGATCTAGTTCTGCATTCGGCTCCATGTTGAACATGGAGCCTGCTTGAGATTCTGTCTCTCTCTTTCTCTCTCTCTGCTCCTCTCCCTTGCTCACACACTCTCTCTCTTTCTAAAATAATATTTTAAAAAAGACATTTAAAAATATCTCATATTTTGTGGCTTATGACATGCACTGAACCAAACATAAAATAATGGACATAAAATAATAAATAAGTTGTTGCTTTACCGTCACATTTTACATTAAGCAGTACAATATTCATTCCAAATAGAGTGTAATAAACTGAGGAAATATAATAATAGAAATAGGTACAGGGAAAAAACAATAGAGAAAATAATATCATGCTTGGTAAACCCCAAGTATTAAACAAATAACAATTAAAGTAATAATGGAAATATTAAATAAAATAACAATTAAACCAAGATAAAATTGGAAATAAGGGCAAAGGAAGAAAGGGAGGTAGAGACATATAAAACATATCAGAAATTACATTAAATGTAAATGGTCCTTTGTCAGTAAGAGAAATATATGTAATATAAAGAGACAACTAGATTGAAAATAAGGAGGGGAAAGATAGGGCATAGTAATATTAAGCATAAGAGAGCTTTTGTGATTTTATTATTATCAGATAAAACTGATTTTATCACAAGTACTACTACAGATAAAGAGGAATATTTAATAAAGATAAAAAGATAAGACTCTAAGAAGAAGTAATTGTTCTACACATGTGTATACATAATAGTTTCTAATGTAGCATCTAATAAGACTAAAGGAAAAATAAGACTAATCCACGTTTATAGTTGGAGTTTTTGACACCCTGTGCTCCTTAACTGATTAATGGAGTAGACACAAATTCAGTCGGGGTATAAACAAGCAATGTCAGCCAGTGTGTCACCTAATTGATATTTATGGAACACTTTGTGAAAAAAACTGCAGAATAACCATTTTGTTAAATACATGAAAAATTCACCAGTGTGGATGCAATAACTCTAAAAAGTATCAAACCGACTATATCTTGCAGAGTATGTTCTCTGAATATATTCAATTAAATTGGAAATTAATAATATTAAGATGGCTAGTAGAGCCAGAAAATTTTGGACACAGTTTTTAATAATTCATAGAATAAAGAGGGAATCTCAGGAAAAATTTAAAGTCATTTTGAACTAAATGATAGTTAAATCACAACAAATAAAAATGTATGAGACAAGGATAAAGGATTAGTTATTAAAATATTTCTATTTTAAATGCTTGCTTAGAAAAGAAGAATGGCTTAAAATCCATGTTCCTTCCTTCCTTCCTTCCTTCCTTCCTTCCTTCCTTCCTTCCTTCCTTCCTTCCTTCCTCCCTCCCTCCCTCCCTCTCTCTCTCTCTCCCTCTCTTTCTTTCTTAAATTCTTTTAATGTTTATTTATCTTTGAGAGAGAGAGAGTCAGAGCATGAGCAGGGGATGGGTAGAGAAAGAGGGAGGCACAAAATGCGAAGCAAGCTCCAGGCTTTGAGCTGTCTTGCACAGAGCCCGACACGAGGCTTGAACTCACAAACACTGAGATCATGACCTGAGCTGAAGTCGGATGCTTAACCAACTGATCCACCCCGATGCCCCCATGTTTCTTTCTTAATATACTAAAAACAGGGGCGCCTGGGTGGCTTAGTCGGTTAAGCGTCAGACTTTCGCTTAGGTCATGATCTCGCGGTTCGTGGGTTCGAGCCCCGCGTCGGGCTCTGTGCTGACTGCCAGCTCAGAGCCTGGAGCCTGTTTCAGAGTCTGTATCTCCCTCTCTCTCTGACCCTCCCCTGCTTATGCTGTCTTTCTCTCTCTCTCTCTTTCTCCTAGAAATAAAAAAAAAAAGATACTAAAAACAGAGGAGCAAACATACACAAAATAAAAATTAAAATTAAAAATAACATGGAAATCAATGGAAAATAGATATACAAAGAAAACCAATCAACAATACTGTAACTCTCCCCCTTGGAAAGATATTAAATGTTGATCTATCACTAATTCATCTATTCAAGGATAAAATAGAAGCAGTAAATCAGCAATATATAGAATAAAAGATGTGATATTATGACAATTCTAATAGATTTTAGAAAGATTACAAAATATGAAGAAATGTATACTAACATTTTGAAAAACTAGATTAAATGTACAAATTCATTGAGAAATACAACTCATCAGACATGAAAAGAAATAGAAAATTTAAATAGCATTATATCTGTTTTGATAAATGATGTAGCAAATAATTCCCACATAAACAAATAACAAATAAAACCTCTAGACTCCTAAGGTTTCTAACAAATAAATCCATTCAAATTAGTAAGTAAATATAGCAATGACATTGGATAAACATTTAAACAAAAATTAATGTATAGGAGAGACAATATGAATCTAATACACACTTCCAGTAAATAGAGTGTGAAAATAGAGTGGGAGGGAATAACCCCTAAATCATTATATAAAATGTGTATAACCCTAATACCAGAATATTACAAGAACATTATATGAAAACATAATACAAAATATGAAGCCTCCAGAATATAGATTCAGAAGTCCTTAACAGAACATTAGCAAATATATTTCAGCAATACATAAACAAGTTGATAACACCATTTACAAATTGTATTTATTTATACCAGCAATTTAGACTATTTAGCAATTGAAAATAAATCTGTGTAATTCATCACAATAGCAGAAAGAATAAAGCCATACACCTTATAAACTTGGAAAAAGCATGTTGCCAAATTTAACACACATTCATGCTAACAACTCTAAGCAAATTAAAAATAGAAGGGAATTTCCTAAGTATGATAAAGAACATTTCCTAAAGAACTACAGTTAGCATTACATTTAATGGAGAAATACTAAATGCATCCCCACTAACAATAGGGAAGAAAATAAAGATATGTGCCTCAGCACTCCTATTTAATATTGTGCTGCAGAAAAATGACAATGCAATAAAGAGAGAGATTGCAAATAAACCAATAAAACTATTTGTAGAAGGCATGGTTTTATACAAAGAAAATCATGAGAAATCCAGAATTTTTTTCAAAAGCAACAAAATCCTAGCAGTAAGTGTATTTAACAAGAAAATCACATCAATACACAAAACTCAATTATATTTTATATGTAACAAATGATTGTCAGATAAAGACAAAAATATATGTGAAAAATTAAAAATACATAGAAATGCATTTTTTACAAAAGATGTAAAACACTTATGCAAAATAAAGCACACAGTATTACTAAGAGAAATAAATGACCAAATAAAAAATTATTCTTATTAGGACATTCAGACCTTACCACAAGATCATGAAGATATGTTTTATTTGTGTAAGATCTAATTCCTATTTTTTTCCTATTTAGAGCTATAATAAACAAACATTGATATTTATTTATGGTATGATCAAGTTATTTTTAAAAATATCTATAACTAATTGCCTTAGCAACATTTATGATAAAAATATTTTTTATTTGTTGTTGCACAGGGTTCCTTTATTCATAAATCAGTTTTTCATACAAGGATGAATCTTTTCTTACTCTATTCTGTTCCATTGGTTTAACTGGCTTTCTTTGTTTCTATGTCACATTCCATTATTCTCTCTACATACATTGGTGATTACTGCTGATTACTTGGTGGTGCAATCTTCCATATTTGTTCTTTTCAAAACTTTGACCATTCTTAGTCCTTTTCATTTTCATTATATTTTAGAATCAGTTTGTATAGTTTTGACCAAAAAAACCACCCTATTTGAATATTTATTTGTATTCTCTCGAATCTAGATCTAGATACATAAGTAATATCTTTAGAATATTGACTTTTCCAAAACATTAACATGATATACAGTTCCATTATTTTGGCTTTCTATAATTTAAGTTCAGGATTTAACTTTCCGAGTAGAGGTCTGTCACATTTTCATACTTGATTTATTCTCAGTTATTTGAATTTTCTATTATATATTCATTTTTCTAAATAGTTTTTGTGTGTACATGGATAAATTTTGTACATCATGTTTATCAGGTGCCATTGCTATAGTTGTTTACTAATTTAAATAGCTTAACAGTAGATTTTTAAAATCTATTTTTGGCTTATTTTGGTATGGTCACCAGTAACACCCTGAATAAAAGCAAGATAATGAATATTTTCTACTTAGTTTTTAGTTTCGGAGGAAAGTATATATTATTTCATTATTAAGCAAAAAAAAATATTTTTTCTTAGATAAAATAAAATATGATTGCATTTTATTCCTATTATTCTAAGATATTTGTCACAAATAGGAATTCAATTTTATCAAATTATTTTTCTACACCTATTGGGGTAATCAATTGAATATTTCTTATATTGAGTTAATGTGTTAAAATGACATGAATTCACTTTTAAAGTTTGCACCAATCTCACATTGCTAAAATCAATGCAACATGAATATATTGTGTTTTTTTTTTCCATATTATCTTTCATTGGATGTAATTTGGTAATGTTTGATTTAGGGTTTTTTTTTTCTTTTTATTTATGACAAGAGAGAAATTATCTTGTGATATTATTTTCTGGTAATTCCCTAGCCAACTCCTGTTGGGAAGACTCTATAGGACCTTTCCCTGAGGAAGCAAGAGAGGATGAAACTGAACAGCTGTAAGATGGGGTACGGTGGTGTGTATGTGGGGGAAAGCAGGGAGCACATTTTTCACTATATGTTTCCTGAATCATTTGAAGACCATTTGAAGATGTTGTCCAAAAAGTGAAAAACAAAGAGAAAAATTGCAACACTAATAAAAAAAAAAAAAGGACATCATAGGACTTACATAACAAGTGTGATCCATTGTTTGCAAGATTTAATAAGCTTTCAGTGTTACTTTTAAATTCTGGAATATTTTCCATAAGTCTGACATAGATCCTGCCATACATATTTGGAAGAATTTCTTACTGAAGCTGAGTTATGAGTTTTATTTGTGAAATCTCAATATTTAATTATTAATAATTATTTTAAATACATGTAATAGTCAATTTTCTGTTTTCTTGTATCAATTTTTTAAGTTATGTTTGAATATTAATTTGTTCATTTCACTTAAATTTTTACATACATTGACATAAAAATATTCATGGTAATGTCTAATATATATTTATAATGTGGGATATGATGTTTTTCGTCATTCTTATAAACAATAATTTTTGTTTCCTGATTCAATCTTGGCAGAGATTTATCAATTTCCTTAGACTTTTCAAAAAGCCAAACTTTGTTTTTTATTGGTTCACAAACATGCTCCTTACTATTTTCCCAAATGTTTTGAAAATTTATGCCACTACAAAAAATCTGCACATAAGTGTTTAGAGCAGCTTTATTCATAGCTGCAAAAACTTCAGAGCAACCAGAATGTCCTTCAGTAGGTGAATGAATAAATAACTTGTAGCACTTCCAGACAATAGAATATTATTCAATGAAATAAAAAGTGCTCATCAAGACTTGAAAAGACAGGAGGAGGTTTAAATGCATGTAACAGCTACTGTAGAAGACATTATCAGAGTTCTTCAAAAATATAAAAAAGAATTACTATATGACCCAGAAATTCCACTCTTGGGTGTATACCCAAAAATATTGAAAGCAAGGTCTCAAAGAGGTGTTTGTATACCCATGATCATAGCAGCATTTTTCATGATCAGTAAAACTTGGGAGTAAACTGAGTGTTAATTGACTAAAGAACGGATAAGCAAACATAGTATATACATACAACGGAATTTTATTCAGACTTAATAAGAAGGAAATTCTTCAATGCACTATAGCATGGATGAATCTTGAGGACATATGTTAAATGAAAAGCCAATCACAAAATGACAAATACTACGTGATTCTATTTATCTGAAGAACTTAGCCAATCAAAATTATAAAGACAGAGCATAATGCTGTTTGCCAAGGGCTGGAGGAGACTGAGAAATTATTTGCTTTTTTTTAGAGAGAGAGAGCACAAGCAGGGGAGAGGGGCAGAGGAAGAGAGAGAATATCTCAAGCGGACTCCATGCTCTGCCTGGAGCTTGATGTGGGGCTCAATTCCACAACTTGGGATCATGACCTGAGCCAATATCAAGAGTTGGATGCTTAACCTACTGAGCCACCATATGCTCTGGGGAGTTACTTTTTAATTGGTGTAGAATTTCAGATGTACAAGATGAAAAAAGTTATGGCGCTGGATGTTGATGATAGTTGAACAACAATGTGAATATACATCATACCATTGAACTGTACATTTAAAAGTGGTTATGATGGTAAATTGTATGTATATTTTAACACAATAAAACTAAGCAAATAAATTTACATTAAAGGAGCCTATTTTTTATTTTCAAACCAGAACTTTATATCTTTCACAAAAATACACTAAACAAATTAAATTTTTGATGTTTGCAGTTCTCAGAAGGTAAACTGTTTCTGCTACCATTAGCAATCTTCTAACAAGTCCGATATTCAGAGGGAGTGCCCACATTATGTATGCAAATGATTTATTTGCATACTTTAAAAGATACTTCTACATGAAAAGGGATAATTGCAAATCTAAATACTCATTGGCATGTGAAGCTATGTCATTTGCATATGCAGTTTAAATATCTGTTTTTGAAAATCCAGATGCTAATGTGCAATTATTTGTTGCTTTTTGACATGTGTTTTTCAAGTTTTCTTTTGTACTTTGTTTTTACAGACTTTTTTGTTTTTAGACTATGGTATAATTCTCTAGCATTTTTGCTGACTTATACTATTTTTTATTCTATCAATCATGCTTTTAACCCCATCTACATACATTGCACTATAAGTATTAGTGCATGAATCAACACCTTTAAGTGAATAGTGATTCACTTAAATTAAATTCTGTTAATGAGTCTGTACCTGGTCTTCCCTCTTAAAAATCATGCCACCCACCGAAAAATTTTTCCATAGTAATTACAGCAATCTTCCATATAGAGGAAGCTGATTTAATTAATTTATCCTCAACCTCTGCAATGTTCTTTTGGAATACTCTTCCTTCTGCTAATACCCTCGAAGAGAAAATATAACATAACCTCTTCATAGCTCCACTCATCCACCCTTCTTTGACTCCAAAGCAAGATATTTTTCATAATTCTCTGATAAATACCAGATTTCTCTTGGTCTTCAAAGCCACTATTCAAAGCCACTATTTTCCATCTTCATTTCATTTACTTATTCAACAAATATTTTCTGAGCACCTACTCTGTGACAATCATCTAGGGGCTTACAATGTGTCTCTCAATAAAACAAAGAGTTCTGCTACCTACTAGTAGAGAAGACAGACAATGAAGAGTATACATTATAAATAAATTGTGTAGAATATTAGAAGGCATTGAGTGCTAGGAAAAAGGAAAATGAACCAGGTTGAGTGGGATTTAAAAAATAAGCATGGAAAAAGAGATATAATTTGAAAAGAATGGACAAGGAAAGACAAATTCTGAAAACATTTAAGCAGATTTGAAGGAAATTAGGCAAGTGGATATATGGAGGAAGGCATTCTAAGAGACAGAAAATCAACAGTCAGGAGAATGACTGGTGTAACTGAGAAGCAAAAGACCAGTGTGACAGATGGAGAATGAAGGAGGGGGAAGAGTTGCAGGGTATGGTTCTGAGAGGTAAGCTATTGCCTCCTCTCTTTTGTTTGCTTTGGTGTCAGAATTGTTTGAAAGAGTTTCATCATTATTCTCATAAGCTTTATTCTTTTCCACTTATTTTCACCTAAAACTATTCCAGTCAGGCTTTCTCCTCAACTACTCCACAGAAACTACTCTTGTCACGTTAAGCAATAACCTCCATTTTGAGAAAGCCAAATGTGGGTTCTAATTCAGTTCTTCTCTCACTTGACTTATCAGCCCCATTTGACAATTGCTCACAGTTTCCTCTTTGAGTCTTTTTTTTCACTTGGCTGGTTTCCTTCACCCTCACTGGTCTCTTCACAGTTACTTTCACTGTAGTATCTACTTAGAACAGAATCTTGGTGAGAAATAGATCATGGGTCTGGGGGCTGGGAATTGACTAGGAGGGGCACAAAGGAATTTTTTGGATGTAAGGAAAACGCTTTTTATCTTGGCAATGGTAATGTTTTTATGTTTATATATTTGTAATAAATTATCAAAACATATGCCTGAAAGGGAGCATTTTACTGCATTGACATTCTACATCCATGAAGGGGCTTTTTAAAAACCACTCAAGAATTATTCTAAAGCCATGGGAAGAAATCCACATTTATGTAGCATAATCAGTTTATGAGAAATGTACCTGCAAAACAGTAAAGAAAAATATTATTGTATAAGATGTATAAATATATACACTGTATATGAAGGCATTATATACATTTGGTCATATATATATATTTACTACATCTAGAACAGAGGAAGAAAGCCCACCATTTTACAGATATATGAATAAGTATTCAGCATTATTAGTTTTCACTAAAATAATACGAATAAAAATTTCATTTAGACACACACAATAAAATAGCTAAATTTGCAACAACAAAACAAAACCACAATGATAATATCAAGTGTTGACCAAGATATGGAGAACAGGACTTCTCAGTCATTATTGATGGGAATATAAATACTTCATCTGCTTTCGAAAAAAATTTGGCTTTCCATGGTGTTAAAGCAAGGATATTGGTTACTTTGAGGGAATAACGACTGGGTAGTTGTATTAATTTACTTCTTACTTTTCATTGATTACATGGATGTGTTCACTTCATGAAAATTCATCAGGCTGGATAGTTAGAATTTGTGTGGTTCTCTGTAGGTACTATTTTAATTTAAAAAATATGGTAGAGTCAAGGTTAACAACAGCAAAAAAAAAAAATCACCCTCGTGCATATTATTTAACTGTTTTCTAAAAAGAAATAAGGATGTATTCGTTCCAATCAGCAATATAAATGATAATATTATATCACTACACAGGATTTTATCATATTAAAAAGCTAACCAATTTAAATTCAAAAAGTAACATTTTAAATTTGTGATTACCACAGAGGTTGAAAATGATTCTCTATTTTGTTTCCCATTTTGGATTATATATAACACTTTATTCTCTGATAAATATAAGTGAAAGTTTTACACATAAATTCTTTCCATTTTTGGTGGCTGTAAAATATCAGTTATTTATTTCCTATGAATAGGCCATATTTATTATCTAAGATATTCACATACATTTATTCATCTCTGATGAAGATAATTCTTCACTTACTGTATTTAAATGCATGCAGTGTTTTCTCCTCAGCTAGATACAATTTGTTTCTAATTATTTACTTCATTTTGTACACCTCTGCAAGAAAACGATTAAGGGAAAGTTTCTAGCATTGTTTGTCAATCTCTCTCTGACATCTTAAATGTGATTAAATGAGTCATTTCAAAATGTAATAACAAAAATACATGAGATATCTTGATGCTATGGAGGTCTTTTTAAAATAAATATTTACTGTCCATTTTTTGGTGTTATTTTTCATTTTTTGTTTCTGTTTTCAGTACTAAACATAAAAATCACAATTGAATTGAAATGATAAACATATCAAGATAATGTATTTTTCTGGGGAAAATAATTTTCCATTTAATTTTTTTAATGTTTACTTCTTTTTGAAAGAGAGAGAGAACAAGTGGGGAAAAGGCAGAGAGGGAGGGAGACATAGACTCTGAAGCAGGCTCCAGGTTCTGAGCTGTGAGCACAGAGCCCAACAGGGGATCAAACCCACAAACTATGAGATCATGACCTGAGCCAAAGTCAGATGCTGAGCCAAAGTCAGACTCTCAATCGATTGAACCACCCAGACACCCCAGAATTTTCCATTTTAAATAGGCATTTGTGCTTCCTTGGTCTGTAAAGGCTGGGGTGGGGACGGGAGGGGAGTGGAAGGAATTGTTATATTGCATCCATTGTTTGACTTAGCATCATTAATTGAAGTGTTCAATTTTTGTCACGAACCCTTTAATTTTTCTTTTAAATACGGATTTTAAAAACAAAGATTATTTTAAATGGAAATGGGGAAAACTGGACTAAGCTAATGACATATGATGCATATGCATTGTCAGGTCTATAATACAAAGACTCAGCACATTGTCCTTTGAAGGCTACATTTTTCTGGAGATATGTCAGAGAAAAACAGCTGTCACGTTATTTCTCTTACTATCTCTAACAATTTTCAGAAATACTACAATTTAATCCATTTTACATGTAATATGATTACATGAATTTTGATGATGTTTTTATTGAAATCTGTGTTAATTTATAATCTCATCAGTTTACTTGATGAAAGCAACTACTATATAGATATTGAGTTGCATACATATACTCTCATTGTTAATTTAATTGTGACTGTTAAAATTCAGGAGGTTAGGGACTACTACTACTACTACTACTACTACTACTACTAGGAACACAGGTATATCACTAATGTTTGCTTTATGGTTTATACCCTAATGTCCTCTGCCTTCCTGAAATACTGAGGTCAATTTATATGCTACAGATCAGATTGTATAGAAGTGGTTACAATTCTGTCAGTGCATCTCGTTAGCTACATAATCTCACAAAACATAATGATGTTTTCCATATATACTTCCCTACCTGTGAGATAGTCATGGTCAAATGACAAAGCTAAAGCAATTTAGTAATGTATTTGATGTCCTTTATTCAAGGGAAACCATCCATGGAATGGGGGAGGACAGTCTCACAAGCAGCGAAGCACTCTTCCCCAGGGATTTTGGGCAAGAGGGAGTTACAGAGAATGTTATAAAGACAACGCAGAAAAAGGGCATTGACTAGAAAGTTGGGGTTTTCCTTAATAAAGCTGGCAGGTCCTATTTGCAAGGGTAAAGTAATCTAGAAAGTATTCAGCTAAAGCTGAGGTGGAGAAATGTCATTGGTGTTAGGTTTCCTTGACACTGAAGTGTTTCCGTTAAGAACAGGCTGATTTAGTTTTAGATTTGTAACATGAACCACTAGGGAGGCCTCTGTTTTGTAGGTAGCAATATAGAAATTAACTTTATCAATTAAAGAGAAATAGAGAAATACTATCTGCAGTCTGGACCCTTACTGGCCCCCAGAGCTGTAATGTCTCCAGTTTGGAGCCTTGGCTGATCACCCTGCACCTCTGTGATCCTGATAGCCTCTACCACAGCAGTACCATTTTTGGCAGAATTCCCTGTGTTTTTCCTGGGTTTATCTTTATCTGTGGATGATTAGAGCCCACTCATGCATAGGCAGCTCGGTGTTTAAAAAGGGAAAATGGTGAAAACCTGTGATTCTGGGTTACCCAGTCACAGCTTAACAATGAGCTACATCTCTCAACTTCCATGACAAACTCAAACAGGAACTACCAGCAGGCATTCATGACTCAAAATTCACTTTGTGTGGCAGATCCCTACTCCCCTGACCTGGAGTACATTTAAATGAAGCTATGAACATGGAACCTCTCCTTAACTGTTGAAGATATTTCAGAGTCTATTGCTAAAGCAATAGTTGCCCTACATATATTCTTAGACTCTGTCCAAAGTTATTCTTGATACTAGGATAGCTCTTGATTATCTTTTATATGAATAGGGCCACATCTGTGCTATGGCCTAGACCACTCTCTACACTGGAATTAACACTATGGGCAGTTGAGAGTTATATAAGATCATTGAACAAGCCACTAGGCTTAAGAAAGTGACTTCTTCAAAGAGATCTTTCTTTGATCTATTTGATCTAAGTTGGTTTGGGTCTTTGATTGTATTTCCCAAATCCATGGACTATTTTCCCTTGCATGAAGAACATCAAAGTCATTACTCAAATGGTTTAGCTTTGTCATTTAATGGCATAATAGCATCAGCCTCAGACATTTTAAGAATAGAATTACTTAATTATAAAGCAGTAGTGCTCTTCCTGGAAAAATTTAGCTATAAGGGTGCTAAAGAATTTACATCATTAAAGTAGTATTTGGTGGTAGGTATTATAAATCACCACATATAGATATTTATTTCAATATCTTCCATCTGTGTACTTATATAAATAGTATTTTCTAATATACATATGTAAATATAAATTTATATTAATATCTTCTATATATAAATAATCTTTTTAAAAATGTTTATTGATTTATTTTGAGAAAGAGCAAGAGACAACTAGCAGTGGAGAGGCAAAGAGAGAGGGAGAGAGAGAATCCCAAGCAGGCTCTGTGCTGTCAGTGGGGAGCCATTTGTAATGCTTTCATGAAGCAGTGAGATCATAACATGAGCTGCAATCAAGGGTTGGAGGCTTAACCGAGTGTGCCACTCAGGCGCCCCTATATATCAATTACCTTGCCAGTACAGTCTTTCCTCATAATTAGGAATTTTTTTATTTAAACAGTATTAAGGATGACTTTTTTATGTATCTATGAAAAAAGACATTTTTACAAAAATTGTTTGCTTATTGAATTTCCGAAAGGGATTGATTATACTGTTTATAAAGAAATAATTGTGACACAATTGCCAAAAATATGCAGCTTCACTTGGTTACTATATAGGATCTTAATTCCATTTGCTTGCTATGAATTTGATAGTACTAGTTAATATTTAGGTGTTACTTGGCTCTTGGCAACTTTTGATCATGAAACCAGAAACCAGTGAAGGCTATACGTCACAACTCAGTGTACACTTCTTTTGGAGATGGGAATTGAACTTCTCCATGGATTTTACCTAAACATTTTTTAACTATCTTTAGACAGACTTATTAAAATGTGTCAAATTTAGTAATTTAACTTTGAACTCTACTTATTACTAATTTGGCGAGATCTTCTAGAATTCCCAACTTGACATCACTCAGTTGGTTTACTTTACATTATTGCATTGGTTTCGGGATAATCAGTTAGGGTGCCAGGAATTGGGGGTCTCATTTGGTTAAATGCCCAATTCTTGATTTCAGCTCAGGTCATGATCTCATAGTCGTGAGACTGAGCCCCATGTAGAGCTCAGAGTCTGCCTGAGATTGTCTCTCTCTCTCTCTCTCTCTTTCTGTCCTTCCTCTGCTCTCTCTCTCTCCCTTTCTCTCTCAAAAAGCAAAAAAAAAAAAAAAAAAAAAAAAGTCAATTAGCATTTTGCTCTAAATGTTCCATAAATCAAATTTTCATGTTTTTTCCCTCATTCAGCTTATCTTCATAAGTAGCTTTATATGAGGAAAGAACACATAAATATATAAAAGACACTTTCACTTTTATGATTCACAAGAAGTTTTGGAATATACTGCCATGAGTAGGCCACTTTACATTACCTTGTACAACCAACCACATTCAAAGCATTTTTAATCTTAAACCTGACTTTCCTCTGTGATGAAGCTATGTTTAATTTCAAAAGAAGAAAAAAATCTACAAAAAGTGAAAATAAAAATATCTTACCACGAATAATCCAGTGACCATTTTTAAATATGTATATAAATATTTAGATCTACAGAAGTATTTATTTTGTAGACTCAATATGAGTTTTGATTTTTATTCATTTTTGGTTTATATATACATTTTTATTTTTATATATTTTATTGTCTGTTTGATATTGACTTTTTAAATATCTGTGTGACATAATATTGTTCAACAATCAGTTGTGAATTTTTTTTCCATGAGTTAACCCAAAGTGGAAAGATTAGTAAATCCAGATAGACATGACTAAAATAGTATTAAAAATTACCACAACTTACACATCAAAAAAGGTTATTGTTTGATCCTTTGAAAAAAGTTACCTCGATCCATGGCTTTCAAACTTTTATTTTGACTCAAAATAAGAAAAATATATGACATGCTCACACAAAAGTACAGACACAACTGAACAAAAAACTTATCAACCAATTCTAGTCCAATCTAAGTTTAGATCATTATGGAAACAATAAGAATGATTTCTTTTTATAGGTCATAATTTGGCTATGAAGGGAAGGCAAAGGAAGAAATTTAAGTATCAGTCTAAAAAGTGGGGCTCTTTATTGTAATTTTCTTCCTTCCCTCCCCCCTTCCTTCCTTGCTTGCTTTCTTCTTTTTTCCTTCCTCCCTCCCTTCCTTCCTGCCTTTCCGCCTTCCTGCCTCTCTTTTACTCTCAGCAGATCACATTATTTACTCTTAGCTCTAAATTCACCTTTGTTATTGCACTACAAAAAATAGATCTAGGTCCCTTACCTATTTTTCCTTTGTTAGCTGGCAAGATATTAAATTTTCGCAACAGAGCGTGTGCTAAAGACAGCACAAGGCAAAAGGTCTATTTCCTTATTGCAGCGTGCTCATTGGACAGGCTCTCGCAGCATGCACTGGCTGTCCAACCTCCTGCTCCTCTAGACATTTGGCCATCCTAATGTTGAGTTCCTTCAGCGTTCTCTGGCACCAAGTTCTCTCCATGCTTAAGGTTTTCCAGTGTCTGGACCCTGAAGATGCACAGTGGGCAGAAGTAGGCCGGGGCCACAGCTTCCACAGCACCTGCTTATGTGCCGTTGTTCCAGGATGCTACAGGTGAGACGCACCTGGTGGGCAGGTTTCTGGAATTGAGGGCACCTTTCCCACACATTCTGCCAGTGTGGCACCACAGTGACTTCCCTGTGAGCCAAGACTGTGCCTTCTCCAACAGGACTTGGATCTCTGCCTTGAAAGGGCCTTTTCATTCAGTCTTCTATTTCAGCTCTAGTTTCTACTTCTACATTCTTTAGATTTTCCTTCATTTCTTATTACCCAGTTTCTTGTTACTCAAATCCCCTGTTATAGTTAATAATTCTTTATATTAAAATTAAAAATTTTCTGCTAAAATTACTGTGTGGTTTCTTTCTTCTAATTGGACAAAATCTCATCTATTCATTTCCTTCCTTCCTTCATTTGCTTACACATATTCTTTCTTCTGAAGATAATTTAAGAATTTACTATTTCTTCAAGATGCCTTACTTTATATATTATACACATAATCCTAATATAAATATATTTCATATATATTCTATATATAAATATTAATGTATATAATTGTATATATAAATTCATATATATTAAAGATTTATTGCTTCTTACTAAGAAAGATACAGTAAGAAACATAATATTCAAAGTTTTCAAAATCGAATATTTGAAAGGGGTTGAGAAGGGGAGAAAATTCGGGGAAAATAAGAAATGAAATAACATACACTTAGAACTGAAAACTAAGAAATTAACTGCTATGAGTAGGGAAAGAACAGTTACTAATAGGAGATGGAGAATACACTTAGAATTCTGTAGTTATGAAATAGAATAGAGAAATATCAAATGATAAGAATTCAATGAAACAAAGAGCTCAATAAACAGCAAAAATATCCCATAATTGAATTCCATATTAATTTTTTTTGACTTTTCTCTGTAGGTTAAGAGATATGAAATGTTTTACAAATATTTTCTTTTCTCAATGAAAATTTATGGGAAATTCCAAAATTACTGCAAATATAATAAGGAAAGATTTCCTATAATTCCACCTTATAGAAATAACCAATGTTAATATTTTAGAGTATTTATAACCAGTGTGTTTTCAAGGCATGCAATATGTAGACCTACTGAATAGATTGATGAATAGGTTGATGGATTTAGAAATATACTTACAAAATTAACAACATATGAATATTGTTTAGTAAATTTACTTTAAGAAATATGTTATACTGATGACTGAAAATTTTTGTTTTAAATAAAATTTTCAGCTATATGGCTTACCAAAACCAGAGGTCAAGATTAAGTCTCCTTTTCAAGTTGTAGGTCTGGACTCCTAAATCAGGTTTGTTCACCCCAGTAAGATGTACTAGGGAATCCATCCGTAGGTTGTCAGAAGATGCTGGGGTACGGCCCTCATAGAAGGTGTCCCAGGTATTGCCAAACAGAAGCATTAGGGGAAAGAGGTTTGCTCATCTGTAGAATGATTTTACTAAGGCTGGATAATGAGAAGCCAAAAAATCCCAGGATTTCTTCTGTCATGGGACTTCTTGTTCTTCATAGACTTGTGCCCTTTGTGTCGAAGGCCCCAAGCCTGGGCTTTACTCCTTTGACATATTTCAGAAGACGAGGTAGTTCACAGAGGTAGCTCTGGAAGATTCCAGTTAGAAATGGGAAGGACGTGGGAACTTGGGAGTGTTCCTTTCCAAGGAGCCTACTTCCGAAAGCAAAAGGCATCCCTACGGGTTACCTAGATAGGATGGATACAGAGTGACTACTCCATTTGCCCAGCAGTGTGCCCAGCACCTAATGGGAACTTAATAAATAGCCGTTGGACCTGTGGCATAGATAAGGACACTGAGGCACTTGGTGGCTCCATGTACTTCAGTGGCCAACCCGAGCATGGGCACTGGTCTCAGAGAACAACCCAATTCTTGAGTTGGAAGGGGTCTTAGGGATTGAATAAGTCCACTTCCTTACTGATGAAGAAACTGAGGCCCAGAGTTGTGGAGCAACTTGCCCTTGGCCACACAGCTGCTCAGGAGCCGACCTTGGCTTTCCTGACCCTCCAGCCTCCCAGCTACACCCTCACAATATCCCTGACTGCAGGATCTTATGATGTTTCCACAGTGGAACCAATCTTACCTCAAAACCCACAAATACCTCAGCTGGATTTCCTTAAAATAACTGTTGTGATCAACTCAACGTGTTAAAGGTCCTGAGGGTGGAATAGGGAAAAGAAAAGCCTGTTAAACCTGCTTATTGCTGAGAAAGCCACTTCTGAATGATGGTGCATGTTCCAGAAATGCATACAGATCAGTCAGCCTGTTTGCACCACAATGTTCTGGAGCAAAACCAGCAGGTAGGAAATAACATCCCTGATAACCCAGAAACAGAAATGTAGTCAGTTTTTGGGGACAAATCTGGAAGCTATTTATTAAGGAACTGTCTGGAAAGGTCCAGATCGATGCTACAGTTTTTTCATTTTTAGGAGTTTATTTATTTATATATTTATTTTATTTTATTTTAGAGAAAGGGAGGGAGCACAAGCACAGGAGGGGCAGAGGGAGAGACAGAGAGACAGAGAATCTCAAGCCAACTCCATGCTCAGTATGGAGCCTGACATGGGGCTTGATCCTGTGACACCAGGATCATGACCTGGGTGAAAACACTCAACTCAATAAGCCACCCAGGCACACCTGTTTTTAGAAGTTTAAGTGCCCAATAAAAGCAATACTGTTACCACCGCTAAAAAAACAATACCTAGTGTTTACTGGGTGCTTGCTATGTCCCAGGGGCTCTGTTAAGTATTGTACATGCATTGTTTTTAATCCTTATAACAAACCCAGGAAGTGGAGGTAATACCCTCAGCCCCATTTGCACAGGGACGGTCTCCTCTGCCCTCAGACCTGTGATCTTTTCATCTCCACTGGCCTGCAAAGCCCAAGAGATTTTCTTTCTGGTAATGAGAAGGTGGGGCTGCTCCTGATCCCTTTAAAACATGTTTACCCTTGGGGTGCCTGGGTGGCTCAACCAATTAAGCAACTGACTCTTGATTATGGCGCACAAGTTAAGAGTGTACAGATTAATGAATGCACCAAAGGAAACACACACCCAAATATCTGTCACAGAAAAAAAAAAAACAAACAAAAGCAAAAACTACTGAGTACTACCAGTATCCCAGAAACACCACTCGTGCCCATTCATACTCTTTACCATCAACCATGCCACTGAACCCAACCACTGTGAGGTTAGCAACACTATACAGTCTCCCTCTCTGCTTAACCACTCCCTCTTCCACTGCTACTTTCTAGGCAAAATTGAAGAGGTGGGGGTGGGGTTTCTGGATCTAGTTATTCTGATTTGCCTGTCATTCAAGGCCTGACTGATTTCTTCTCATCTTCCCAGATTCTCTCTGCCTATATCAGACCTTCTTGTACACAGACTAGGCTTCTGCCCTCAGGGAGGAAGTGTCCTATAGCTTCTCACTCATCTGTTAATGTCTCAGTTCTCTATGGAATTCAGTTCATCAGGCTTTTCTTGTTTATGAAGCTCTAGGCCACTGTATTAGTTTGCTAGGACCTCCATAATAAAGTACCAGAGACTGAGGGACTGGGTAACAGAATTTTGTTTTCTCACAATTCTGAAAACTGGAGGTCCAAGATCAAGATGTCGGCAGGGTTGGCTTCTGAGGTCTTTCTTTTGACTTATATAGATGGCCCACTTCTGCCTCTGTCTTCATTTGGTTATTCCTCGATGTATGGGTTTGCCTTAATCTGCTTTTCTTATATTAACATCACCCATAATGGATTTTTATATTTTCTCCATTTTTTTCTAGTTGTTCTCAGGAGATATGATATAAACTATTCTGTCATACCCACAGGCCAGAAGTGAAGATTCCCTAGGAATATAAATGTTAAAAAATCATTTGTAAATAAATGCTAACTTAACTCTATGCTTAGAAATGAACAATTGATAATGTTAAATGTTGTAAACAATTAGAGCTATATAAATTTTTCAACAAAAACATAATTACTCTCCAGACACAAAAATGTTAAGTATAAAGAATGTATAAAAAATGATAAAATGCTTATAATACTAAAGGGGAAAATTATATCATCAAATACATAGTATGCTCATAGTTGAACAAAAATTAATTTTTAATTTTTTAAATGTTTATTCATTTTTTAGAGACAGAGAGAGATAGGGCATGAGTGGGGGAGGGGCAGAGAGAAGGAGACACATTCTGAAGCAGGCTCCAGCTGAGCTGTCAGCACAAAACATGACACGGGGTTTGAACCCTTGAACCATGAGATCATGGCCTGAGTCAAAGTCGGACAGTAACCGACTAAGCCACCCAGGCCCCCTAATTTTTAAAATATTTTGAATACACTGGTAAATATACTAGTATATAGTTCAAGCAAATAGGTGTATATACAATTAACAACTGAAACTTGCTTTATTTTAAAATTTTTAGTTTAGAAGAAGAAGACTTTATTTCCATGTCCTTGAAAAATATTGCCATATTGTTCGTTAACAAAGTTTTACAAGCATAGTATTAATACAAAACAACACAATGGTGGGCTTGTTTTGTAGTTCTTAATTTTGAGTTAGTATGCAATAAACTTTTCAAATTTTTCTCAGTGTGTGAGTGTACACATACACAGTTGAAGACACGGTGTCAAATTTTCTTTAGTGTAATGAGTATTCTCATAGAATTAGATGATATTTATGCATATCTGTCCCTCTTTCATTTACAACAGAAGATGACACATAAAACTTAAGGTTTTTTAAGATTATCATACTGTGGGGCGCGTGGGTGGCTTAGTCAGTTAAGCTTCTGACTTCGGCTCAGGTCATGATCTCACAGTTTGTGGGTTCGAGCCCCGCATCGGGCTCTGTGCTAACAGCCAGCTCTGAGCCTGGAGCCTGTTTCTGATTCTGGGTCTCCCTCTCTCTGACCCTCCCCTGCTCTCTTTCTCTCTCTTTCAGAAATAAAACATTAAAAAACCTTAAAAAATAAGATATATCATACTGTAGGTTCTCAGCTATGTCTTTACCAAACTAAGCCCAATTATTTCCAGTCTTATTCCTTTTGAAAGTGTTTGGTAAGGTTCAGACATTTAATTTATATTTTACTCAAAAGATCTATTTTCAAATCCATCATCAGTAAAATGATTTGGCTCCAGGCAATTTTTATATTTTATGTATCACTGTATTTCATAATGTTGTGTTTCCATTAATTACCATTTTAACTACCACTAAATGCTATAGTTATTTTCAGTTTATTACACTTTTTACCACTTCTTGTTTTCAGAAACTTGTTATGGTACTTAGTATGATACTGCAATATGGCACATGGGTTAACTGATTTGGGACAGAAATCCACACACACAAAAATATGCAAGTTTCCTATTTAATAAAGAATAGTAAAAAATATCAACTGATGAGAAATTCATACAGAGAAGGAATGCATGCTACATGGCTCACCTAGAACTCCCTGAGCCTCACAATCCTCTCGGTGGGTATACCTTCCGGAAAAGGTGGTGGCAAGTCTCATTCATGAAGAACTTGCCAGATACAGGACACTGTATTTCATACTGGAATGAAAACCTGGGACTTACACACACACCAGTAGAAACTGAAACCAACAATTTCCTTTTAGCCCTTCCATTAAGAAAATTACTTAGAGAAATACGGCTTTTCTACTTACTGAACCAAAATCAATGGCAACAAAGCCACGCTATGGGGAAGTGGGAGCAGGAAGCAGAATCAGAGTGCAGGCATCCCTGAGCTGAAACCCTTCTTCCAGCTTCACAGTGCTTTCAAAAACCACATTTCCCTACAGGTTTGAGTTCTATTGAAATCTTAGGCACATGCTTTTTTTGTGTGTGCCACAGTTACATATATATATATTTTTTTATTAAATACATGGGGATACACTGCCTTTCCACAGGAAAATATATCCCTATGCTTTTTCTTGAAGAAGTCAAGCCCTTGTCTCAATTTCATGTTCTCACTTTTGATAAAGACATGGGTATAGTGAAATACTTATCTAATATAAAGGAAACAAGAGCAAACCCCATGATAGATGGAAACTGTACGAGTCGAAATCTAATCACTGGAGAGAAACCACACAGTAATTTGAACAGGGAAAGTTTAATAAAAGGGATTATTAACTATAGCATGGGAGTAGTCAGCATTGGCTAGGAGGAAGAGAACTCTAAGGAACACAGGAAAGCTGTATGTCAGTAGCAGGTGCCGAGGGCAGAGCAACAGTACCCAGGGAGGTGCTAGGCTTATTGGAGAGGGCAAGGCAGTAAGTAGCTTGTTGGATGGCAGAGAACCATTGGCTGGAAATGTGCCTTCTAAAGTTTTGGGTGGTGTCTCACTGGAGGCGCTCAGAGACAGAGGGATGTTGAGGAGGAAGTGGTACCAAGGGAATTTCTGGGTCTCTGGGTGCTGGCTGCTAGCCAACCTGTACCACACAGCATAGGCAGGGGCTGGGAAGGCTTTCATCTGCTGGTGCCAGTGCTGGGAACACACCGGAGCCAGGAAATAAAACCCTTTCCTCCTGCAATGTCTCTCCAGTGCCCTCTACTGACAAAGCTTCCGTGCCAGCTGGAAAAAGAAAAAAATATTTAAAAGGCCCCAGGTCCATTTTTACAAAGCAATCAAAAAGGGTGAACTTGGAACTGAGAGGCAATAAATTGAGACCCTGTGCAGAAACTGACACTTTGACTCAGGAGCAGAGAGCCGATAAAAAATTATCAAGACAGTGGGCATACAACAATGTGGGCCAAGTACGGCCAGTGCCTGCATTTTTCCTGGGAAAACTGAAAGCCGGATGTTTGGTGTAAAATCTCCCATATTTTAAGTATTGAGTAAATTACAAATCATATCCAAACAGTGTATTTGATAAAGGAACAAACAGGTGGGCCAAATCTGTCTTATTCTGAAACCTTTGCTTAGAATATTGCTACACGTGATAGCTTGACAGCCTATCTCCCTGCTCTGTTTCAGCACAGATCGGATTCTGACTTTGACTTTTAAGCTACTGAATTGATTTCAAACGTAGTGTATAAGCCCTAACTTGAAATCCAGGTGACTTATATTCCACACCACGCCTTTTGTTTTCTTCAATTCTTCCTTTATAAGTACCTTAACTCTCTTTGATAAGGACTCTAGCTCTTTATAAAGACCTTGCCAGTCTTTTTGAAGACATACTTTAAGTTACTGAATTTACTTAATAGTAACTAGAACTGTAGGTTTGTTTGCAGTGTAAACATTTGGCTCGCATGCAACAAGTGTATTTTCTAAATTACTTAGAATGTAATGATAGTAATTGCCACTGGTTTCAATACCATTAAAATAATTTTAAAATATTTTGTAATTTTGTTCTTATTTTATGTATACATCTCTTCATGCTTTGCATTTCCACATTTTTGTCAATGTTTTAAGCATTGAATGTCACATTTTATCAGTATGGCGTTTTTGCACATGTGCATGTAAAAATAATGATTCCAATTAGAAAATAAGGGAAATAAAAAATATATTAAATTAATATGCATATGTTAATACTAGTGAGTTTGTAACACAGGATCAGTTTCCATGACTGTTTTAGACCCTCATCCTGTCCTCTCCCAGAACCCTGGGTATTACAGTCTCGATGTTTTTCATACTTCACTATAATTTTTGTTTTATTTCTCTTATTTTATCTGAGCAAGTTGGTAAACTTCTAATGAGCAAGAAAAAAATGTTTATTTTTATTTTCAAATATCTGGATATTATAAGCAAATATTAAATGATTAAAAAAACTAATTAATGGTGCACCAGGGTGGCTCAGTCAGCCAAGTGTATGACTTCGGCTCAGGTCATGATCTCATAGTTTGTGGGTTCAAGCCCCATGTTGGGCTCTGTGCTGACAGCTCAGAGCCTGGAGCCTGCTTCAGATTCTGTGTCTCCCTCTGTCTCTCTGCTCATCCCCTGCTTGTACTCTCTCTCTCTTTCACTAATAAATAAACATTAAAAAATTAATTAATGACTGAATGGCAAATAAATCCCTTTCCATTTATGAATGCTTTTCCATATCCACATGTAATAATCATTTTTAACAAAAGCAATAAGGAATAAAAACAAATATATTGAAAAGAATTTAAATATTCATAGTTTTAATGCCACCTAGGTATCTAACGACTCATCTTCATTATTTTTGAAATGAATTTTGTTTATATTTAAAGATTTAATCTTTAAAACTTTTCTAAGTAATGACTTAATTTTTGCCAAGAGTAAAATCAGGCAGAAGTCTGAAATACCATTTTAAAACAAAATTTGATATACACTTTAGAATGATGGATCTGGCCCTTGTGTGAGAAAGGAAGCTACAGAAAACAAACAAACAATGTTCCTTCCCTATACTGGAAATTATTAATTTTGTCAATGTATTTCATACTTGAAATGTAAGCATAAATTATTAACTGAGCATTGTTATAAACAAGTCTTTATATGTCTCCCAATTTCCTTCCCACATTCTCTACCCGGACACATCCACTTTCAATAATTCTTGCATTTATTTCCATGTTTATAAATAGTTTATGTTTATAACTTTTAACAAATACCTACCAATTTCCCATAATTAACTTTGAAGACCTATTCTTTTATTGTCTTTCTTAATAGAACGAGGTAAAAATATATATTCAACAAAATTAGAGTATTTTTATTAATATTTAGCGATTTGTATTAGCATTTTATCCCCACTTCATTTGATCCTACAGTTTGTAAACTAGAGTTTTGATACCCACGGTTTTGATACTTGTAATGACTTTGAATCTTTCCTGGGGTTTGGATGTGACTCAATTATCCCAAATTGTTTGCCAATAAAAGTGTTTCACTTCTTCTTTTTTGTTTCTTTCCAACCATACAGCTGCTTATTACCAAATAGTGCTTGCCTTATTTTTCACAATTTCTGGGGATTCCAATCTACCATACAACAAATATTTTATTTGTTCTTCTTAGACTATTACAACTAATTACAGGGATATTGTCAGTGTAACTCCCCACTGGTTGAAGAAATATACCTAATAACCCTGTAGACAAAATTGCATTCTCTTCCACATATGACAAAATAAATGAAAATTGAAAAGAAATGAAACCTTTGTAATATTTCCTAAAAAATAAAAATGAAGTAATATCACACTTAAATTATACAGATGAGAAAAATATGTAAAATATGGTTCCATTAACCATTCTGTCCATTAACTATGTAGCTATAAAAGACTTTCAAGTCTAATAATAGCTGAAACTCAGTTCTAGATTTTACGGATGGCTGTTTCAAGAAAGAGTGTCAGAAATTGCTTGCAGAATGTTGTTTATATTTTAAATGGAATACTACTTGGCAATGAGAAAGAATGAAATCATGCCATTTGCAGCAATGTGGATGGAACTGTGTTATGTTGAGTACAATAAGTCAGTTAGAGAAGGACAGGTATATGTTTTCACTCAGATGTGGATCTTGAGAAACTTAACAGAAGACCATGGGGGAAGGGAAGGGGAAAAATAGTTTAAAAACAGAGAGGGAGAAAGGCAGACCATAAGAGACTCTTAAAACAGAGAACAAACTGAAGGTGGGTGGGGTTATAGGGGGGTGGGGGATGGGCATTGAGGAGGGCACTTGTTGGGATGAGCACTGGGTATTGAATGTTAAGCGATGAACAACAGGAATTTACCTCCAAAACCAAGAGCACATCTTACACACTGTATGTTAGCCAATTTGACATAAATTATATTTTAAAAAAAAGAGAAAGGGGGCGCCTGGGTGGCTTAGTCGGTTAAGCGTCCGACTTTCGCTTAGGTCATGATCTCGCGGTTCGTGGGTTCGAGCCCCGTGTCGGGCTCTGTGCTGACTGCCGGCTCAGAGCCTGGAGCCTGTTTCAGATTGTGACTCCCTCTCTCTCTGACCCTCCCCTGCTCGCGCTGTCTCTCTCTCCTAGAAATAAATAAAAAAAACATAAAAAAAAAGAAAGAAATTATAGAAAAACTATATCTATTCAGAGAAGAGTAATAATAATTTTAGCACAGCATGGAGTGCTCAGTGGGTTAAGCATCAGACTTCGGCTCAGGTCATGATCACACCACTAGTGGGTTAAAGCCCCACTTCAGGCTCTGTCCAGACAGCTCAGAACCTGGAATCTTCTTTGGATTCTGTGTCTCCCTCTCTCTCTGCCCCTTCCCCACTCACAGTCTCTCTCTCTCTGAAAAATGAATAGATGTTAAAAAAAATTAAAGAAAATAATTTATTACAGCATTATACCAAATTAAAATAACATCCTGGCATATATTTCAGCATATATGGCATATATGTATAATATATAGCTATTTAAATTGCATTTAATAATCTGTGGTAATCACATTTGCTTACCCTGAACTCTGTTTTTCTTATTCCTCAAGAAATCTTTAACATCTTATTTCAATAAAAAGACAAAAATTATGCCACGTCATTCATCACTTTCTTTTAAACATCTGTATTTATTTACTAAAGTTAGAATTAAATGATTTTTCTAACAGATAATGTACTATTTAATGATAATTTGCTATAACAAAAAGTGCCTAAAATATTGCTATCACATACATATTTTACAAATATACATTACAAGTGTTATTTTAAGTTATATTTTTAAGTCATACAATTAAATTGTATCAAGTATAGTAGCAGATATATTGGATATCCCTGGAAAACATCTGGAAAAGCAAGGATTTTCAAAACTGGTAATGATAAGGCATGTTAATAAGAGAGTCTGAGATCTAAACCTTTTTTGTTTTTAATATTTCATTTATTTTTGAGAGAGAGATAGAAACAGTATGAGCAGGGGAGAATCAGAGAGAGAGGGAGGCACAGAATCTGAAACAGGTTCCAGCTCTGTCAGCACAGAGCCCGATGCGGGGCTCGAACCCATGAACCGTGAGATCATGACCTCAGCCGAAATCGGACGCTCAACCGACTGTGCTACCCAAGAGCCCCGATCTAAACCTTTTTTAAAATTTTAGACTAAATGAGGAAAGATTAAACTGCATTATTCTGACTTTACCAAATAACTTAGTATCTCTTAGTTGTACATATTTCTTATGCCTAGGAGATGATTTCTTTAAAAGAAAATTCTCATTTTGTATTCTAGGTCTTATTTTTAAACCTTGGGTTAGATTCATCAAGATTCATTTTGTGAATTTTGCTGGCACTAGCATAAACTATTTTTGATGTTGATGTAGTGTTAACAAAAAATAACCCTCACTAATAAATTTAAAGGAAATCTCTAAGTCCACCTATATCATTAATCGGCTTTAAAAGAAAAAAAAATGGAATTCCTCCAGTCTAAAGGATATACTATTGTGTAGGTACATCACATCCAGTACACAAATTTCATTTTGGCTGAATTTTTATGCAAGGCTATTTGCCAATACTGCTTACATAAATCCATAGATAAGATGATTTTAGCAATTCCCAAAGCTACTAATGGTGTGTCAATTCTGGGCTTAGGATAATAAGTGTCAAGGTTGGTTGCAAAATGTAATTATGTATCATCCAACCAGAAGCTAATTATACCATCCAGTTTGAAAACAATGACTACTTGAGATCCCCAGGGCCTATAGATAGCCTAATAATTCTGAGTTTAACATTGTCTCAATTGAATTTCTAATGTCACGTAACAACTCTGGCAAGGTTTTCAATATGCAGATATTTTTTTATTACACTGTTTCTAAACTGTATTACAGATAAATCATACCCTGGTTTCATTTGAGTGTATCTCCACATGATTGTTCCTTCTTTACCAGTGTTCTAAATTTAACAGTTCAATGGAGAAGTTATCATAAACAATCGACAAGCACAGGCAGAAACGTTCGTATTGTGTTCTAACAGGACATTTACTAGACCTGAGAACAATCTCTGGATTTACTAAGTAGAATTATTTCATATCAATAATAAAAATCTATATTTGAGAAACATTTCTCAGTTCCCTTGGACCAACTCAAGGGGTTTTAACTATGAAATTCTAGTCAAGACACTGGAATAAAAAACAAAAATGTATAAATCTCTTTATAACCACAATGTTAGTATTTGCCCCAAATGGGGAGCAGGTGTTTCACCCTTCTGCTACTTATTTTTTTTAATTCTCCCATCTGTTCATTCTGGAAAACTAAAATATCTCAGCCATATCTAACATGCCACAGGTCACATTCTGTGATTGCAGGTGAAACACTCCCTATGGTGATACCACCCCTTTTCTGCTGCCCGGCGCCAACCCTTACCCTCATCACATTTCAGAAAATAATGTGCTCCTCCTTTAATCCGCTTGAATCTCCTACTACTGCCAAAACCAGGAGAACTAAAGCACCTGCTAGAAAATTTAAGATCAGTGGAACCGTATCTATTTAGATACTGTATATCTGCACAGTATCAGGAAACACTATTCCTCTTGTCAATATGAAGCGTTCAACTGTAAGTCACAATGTCTACAAAGGTTCCAGTAAACATTGAAAAAATATAAAATAGAAATGCTTTGCCTTGAAAATGTTGTAAGCAAGTTTGAACTATAAATATATATAATGTATTAGTATTATGTATATAATTGTATATATATATTCATCATGAACATCAAATCAAGAAATATTTGTTAGGTCTCTAGTAATATATGGATTTTTCATAAACAGATTTGCTTCTTTCGTTTATGGCAAATAATATGAATATTATGCTTTATCTTCAAATATGTTCATCATTAGATAGCATATTATATATTGAACATATATATATATATTTTTTACAATAAGATGTATGTATCTCAGACATAAGTTTCCATAGTACTTGTGCTAAATGATTATTTTATTTAGACTTACTCAAGGACTAATTGGTACAAGCTTAAGAGACAGTAGTATGAAACTGAGCCTATCTGTTTAAACACCAAAATGTGGGAAAGGCTTGGAATCCAGGAATCTGAAGTAGTGAAAAAGGGAAACAGGTGACAAAATGGAGGACTTTTGGATGGATGCCTATTTAAAGTAGTCTTAGACTTGATTTAAACTAAATCTGATCTAGATAAAAGAGTAAATAATATTTTGTATCCCTTAGGCCCAAGTGCATTTTGATTCAACCCTGATTAAAAACTGGCTCTTTAAGGGGCGCCTGGATGGCTTAGTCGGTTAAGCGTCCGACTTTCGCTTAGGTCATGATCTCGCGGTTCGTGGGTTCGAGCCCCGCGTCGGGCTCTGTGCTGACTGCCAGCTCAGTGCCTGGAGCCTGTTTCAGTCTGTGACTCCCTCTCTCTCTGACCCTCCCCTGCTCACGCTCTCTCTGTCTCCTAGAAATAAATAAAAACAAAAAACAAAAAAAAACAAAAACAAAAAAAACTGGCTCTTTAAGCCTTATTCTAAATCTCAGAGGGTTTTCAGCTATTAAAGGGTATAGCTAGAACAGGAGTTAAAACACAGGTATTAAAAATATGTCAGATTGTGGTGTTTCATCTTTCAGTTTCACTGTCTCCCCAGACCATAACTAGAACTTGGCCACAGTAGAGGTTCAGTTAAAACGTGATGCATGAATTTGCTCATATAATATACATATATCATAGTTTTTGAAAAGTTTATTAAATGTAATAAAGTTCTATAAGCACAGCAATATATAGTCAATGATATATAATATAATATAATAAATATAATATATAGTCAATTATATGTCATAACTTTGTATGGTGTCAGATGGAATGTAGACTATCATGGGGATCATTTCATAATGTAAAATATTGAATCACTATGAGGTATACCTGAAACTAACAGGATATGATATGTCAATTATATTTCAATAAAAAATTATTATTTGAAAAACATGTAAATTTCTCTATAATGTTCCATATGTTCTTGGAGATTTGCATTATGAAAACTGAAAACAGAAACTACATTAAATATGATTTAAATGTTTATTTCTATGTTTACTTTTACTATATTTGACTACATGCTTAATCTTTATTAAGTTCTTAATAAGTAATATCAATAAGAATTGGAACAGCTGTTCTCTAAGAAGTGTCCATTTTCGTAAGACAGTACACATTTTTAGGACTGTTATTCATATCTGGAAATTTCTCGCTTTTACAAAGAGAATTTCCATGGAATTCTCCTTCAATGATAGTCCTATCTTCTCTACAAAGCACTGTTATAACATTTACTTCTGTGTACATTTGATTTTATTCTGATTACATGAGTTTGAATATGGTAGAATACAGTGTAACTCAATGGGATAAAATTCTTCAAGATCTTCATGAAATTGTGAGAAACAGGTGATGAACCCATAACCATGCAAAACAGAAAAGAATATAAAATCCCATTATACACATATTTCTCTATTGTTAACAACTTTATGCATAAGTATAGAGGATTGCTCTTTTCTCATCTTGTTTTTATGGCAATGTACTTATACAACCCCTATATGGTAAAAAATTATGAAACAGGACTATAAATTAAAATGTAGGATATTATAAGTAAGCACTTACTTTATAGCGAATGCCTAATTGTGTGTGACTCTTTTCATGTATCAAAGTTCAGATTTTCACATGTTCATTCAAACACTATCATTTTTCTGGCAATTAGATAGTAAAACACATTGTTAGAAATAATTTTCTGTAACATTTTACTTATCATTATTCTTCAGTCTTTGAAATCTTTTTAATTCAAAAAAATATTAAAAGCTTTTTTATTCAACTGCCCTCTCTCGCTCAGTAGTTAGGAAAAAAAGGCAAAGAGCACTCTTTTTTTTCCTTTCTTTTTTTTTTTTTTTTTAGCTGGATGCATTTGAGGGTGGGAATAATTCCAACAAATGCAGCTGAAGTGCTTATTCAGTTGTCAGTTTGATTCTATATCATTTTGTTTGATTTTATAACTGTGTTTATAGACTGTTAGTGTTTGAAAGCACTCTACTTACTAGGAATTTGATAAGTGATTAAAAATTTGGCAAACGTTTTCTCCAAGTGCTTCTAAATAGATTCTATAAACAAAGCCAAACAAAGTGAGGTGCGGCATGAATGATGATTTGCCCTAATGGTTTCACAGTATTTAATGAGTGTAGTAAGAGATATGTTTAGGGTATTTTTCCCTCTCTATGAGGTTTTGGGAAATATATGAGCATATAGCTGTCTTTCCACAAGAGGGCTTCATGTTTCAAATCAGCATTATCATACTTTTTTGGCATGATGCCCAGAAAAGTCTATTGCTTGTTAGTTTATTGAATAAAGAAGAGTTTCTACTGGAGTATTTTATAACTCTTTTGGAGAACTTCCAGAGAGATATATTTATTACATATTTGTATACTTTGAGAAAATACAGACACACATGTTCAAATACTAATTAGATGTCCATTTGATTAACTGATTATAATTATATATTTGTATGAATTATCTACACATATGTATTTATAATTATATAATTCCATTATTCAAGAGATTTTTCCCTAAAGAAAATTTTTAGATCATTTGCATCTATGGGTGAAATAAATACACATAATAAGTATATATAAATATACATATACATAATATCCTTTTTCTATCTATCTACCTATCTTTAAACAGGTGTAATGTAAGGAATTGACTTAGGTAATTATGGGGGCTGAGAAGTCTTACAATCTGCTATCTCCAGCTGGAGACCCAGGAAATGCCTGGATGTCATTTCAGCTTGAGTCTCAAGGCCTGAGAACCAGGAGAAGACCATTGTCCCAAGTGAATCAATAGGGAGAGTGAATGCTCCTTTCCTCCACCTTTTTTCTGGCCCTTAACAAATTGGATAAGATCTACCCACAAAGTGCTGTAAGGCAATCTGTTTTATTCATTCTGCCAATTCAGATGCTAATCCCATCCAGAAACCCTCACAGACACACCCAGAAATAATGTTTAACTAATCTGGGCCCTCATACTCAGTCAGTCTGACACATAAAATTAACCATCACAGAACTACAGCTTCAGTTCCTATAGACCAAAATGCTGATGGTAAATTTCTGACTCTAAGATCTTTATATTATTCACTAATCAATTATTTATTATTCTACACATCACTCACTAGTAAACTTTGTTTATTTTCCCCATATTTTTCCCTTAATATACTAGTGAATTATATATTATTTAATTTGATAACTAGTGCAATTATAATGACAATATTATGTTCTAAGCCTTTTTCTTTTATATGTTCTATTTTATGTACTATATAATTTGTTAGATGTTTACTGTGATGATGATGATTGTGATGATGTTGATGATGATGTGTTATACGACTGGGATTCAAATTCAAGTTTTGTGGGCAATGAATTTGGAATCAATTATAGGAAGAGACAAGCATTTGAATAATGCTTGTGTGGGAAAACAAGGAAAGTGATGTAAGTGTAGTCTAATCTTTCCCCAGGTTTTAGGGTTAATTGGAGAGTAAGAAATAAACTAAGTGTACATTGATGTTAAAGTGCAGCAATAGAATTTAACAGTGGTATATACATTTGGAAAAATATTATGTAGTATTAATGAATACATATTACTTACTTTTATAAACATCCTTTGCCATATTTCCAAAAGATAGATATAGCTACCACATTTTATTTTCACATCACCTACCTATGGATATGCCCATTTTTATAGAACTTCTGTATAAATACTATAATTTGATCTTTTATGTGAGTGGGTTTTCCTTGACTGTATCCAACGAGAATAGATAGTTAATTGAAAGGAAACTCAATTGTTATAGAAGGATAGTTATTAAGTATTTGAAATAGGTGGTCACATGGTATGTATGAAGGTAGATGAGACTACATTTTAACCTGTCTACACTAAGACTGGAAATCCTCATTTACAAAATGTAGCTGAAATCTTAAGATGTTACATAATTTCAAAAACACAGTGATCTCTCCTCTTTATTATATCAATAACTTTTTGACTGATTTCCTTGTCTTTATATTGATGATTCTCTACCGCTAGTCAGACATACACATGACAAAGTTTTATGTCATTGTAGTCTTCTGCTCTGTACCCACCAATATTTACTTGTCACACTCAGAACAAGATCCAAACACTTTCTGATGACCCAATAGACTCTACATGTCTTTGCCTCTAGCTGACATGTTCATCTTCTTCTCTACCAATCTTCTTTATGTTTTCTTTGTTCCAACCATAGCTGCCTCTGTTCTTCCATAAACATGCCATGCTGGGCTCTGCTATATGTACTTGGGACTTATTCTCTCCTTTGTTTAAGTAAATTTCTCTCAGGTTACTTCACAGCTCAATCCCTCCCTTACTTCATTCCCTTGTCACTCTGGCTCCCATATTTTATTCATGACTTAGCTAATGTGTAACCTGCTCAAAAGTACTCTGTGACCACCCTACATGAGTACCATTGCTCCACTGCCACTACAGCCCACTCTAGTCTTATTAGATTCTAAATTACTTTTCTTCAAGTAGAATATTGCCACCCTACTAGGATGTCTCCTACCAGAATGTGTCAGGCAGACAGACTTTGTCTTAGGTCATCATTACATCCACGCACCTTGAATTATTCCCAGTACATACTAGATTAATATTTTTCTTTAATTAGTTAAAGTTAGTATTTATCTCATTTTCAAGATGCAGAATGATTATTTAAATTATAGTATGATTGAATTTTTAAGTTTATTTATTTATTTTGAGAGACAGAGTGAACAGAGTAGGGACAGAGAGAGGAAGAGAGAGAGAATCCCAAGCTGTTTCTTCACTGTCCACACAGAGCCTAGATGCAAGGCTCGAACCCACAACCCATGGTGGTGCCAAAATCAAGGGCCAGGAGCTCAATCGACTGAGCCATCTAGGAGCTTCTATTTTTTTTTTTTTTTTACTAATTTATTATAATTGTTCTATTTAAGCTCTTCTTTTTACTGTACTATTTTTAAATTCATCAATCAGCAACCACTAAGCTTACTGTACTGAGTCCTATGTGGAAAACTCTACTGTGAAATAAGAAATGAGTTAAAATAAGTTTCTTTTAAAAAAACAATGCAAATCAGGGCACTTGAGTGGCTCAGTTGGTTAAGCTTGGCACAGGTTATGACCTCATGGTTCATGAGTTTGAACCCCATGATGGGCTCTGTGCTGACAGTTCAGAATCTGGAACTTGCTTTGTATTCTGTGTTTCCCTCTATCTCTCGCCCCTCCCTTGCTTGCACTCTGTCTCTTTCTCTCTCTCTCTCTCTCAAAAATAAATAAACATTAAAAGAAAATGCAAATTATTTATTTGGATACTAAAACATGCCAAAAACATGCAGAGCCTCTTTACATGGATATTTAAGAAAAGGTGGGTCAATAAATCATAAGGACCAAAATATATATATACACATAAAATATTAATTTGAAAGATAATTTATAGGTAATATTTTCTAAACTGGAAGAAAGAATATTTTTAAAAAATGTTTATTTATTTTGAGAGAAAGAGAGTGTGGACAAGTGGAGGAGGGGCAGAGAGAGGGAGAGAAAGGATACAGAGCAGGCTCCACACTGTCAGCACAAGCCTGTGTCAGACCTCCATCCCACGAACCATGAGACCATGACCTGGCTGGCACCCTGTAGAAGAAATAATTCTTATTAATGGCTTATATAACTTAAGTGAATGGCAACAGAAATTTTGTCTGGAAATTTAGTTTAAAAAAATTTAGTTTTAAAAAAATATGTTATGTAGTTGGACAGGTAGTTGTCATGACTAGTTGGACATATGCATAAATTAACATATTTGAGCATTAAATTTTACTTTTAGATTTTGATAATTTCTTATTAAGAATAAAAATAACTGTCCTTGCAAATGAATTTTAGTACTAATTTTTATTTTTATTTATTTATTTTTAAATGTTTTATTTATTTCTAGGAGAGAGAGAGAGAGAGAGTGAGCAGGGGAGGGTCAGAGAGAGAGGGAGTCACAGACTGAAACAGGCTCCAGGCTCTGAGCTGGCTGTCAGCACAGAGCCCGACGCGGGGCTCGAACCCACGAACCTCGAGATCATGACCTAAGCGAAAGTCGGACGCTTAACTGACTAAGCCACCCAGGCGCCCCTTTAGTACTAATTTTTAATACAGAATATTTAAAGTGATTTATAGGACCCTCAATAGGAAAAAGAAAAAAAAGGAAAAGAAAAATCTGCACCTGAATGTACTACCTAATGCTATGGTTACATATCTATATGTGTATAGATATCACTAGTGTGGGTTCGTATCTGTAGTCTCTGATACTGACATATGGTTGCAATTCAAGGAGCTTTAAAATGTATTCCAGTATGTATTTCTTGAAAAGTTACTCCATTTTTTCACAGAAGTTATCATTTTCCCTCATGTATAAATACATATACATATATACATGTATAATGTCCTTAGAGAAATTTTAAATATTAAGAAATATACTTGATTTTTATTTTTTTATCCTTTAAGAGTTTTAATCTGTGAAGTGACCTGCAATTACCCTCATATTACTAGGAACTGTTTTTGGCTATTATTCAAAAGTCTAGAAAATTTAACCTCAGTATTATTAAATTCATCCTACACCACAAACTCAGCTTTTCCAGACTTCCTTAGTACCTTGAATAGTACCACCAGAAAGCTCTTATTTGGGATAAGCCATTTCTTCTTCTGGAGGCTTTCTCTAGAGATTGCTGTGTAATAATTACAAACTGTTTCAGATCTCTAGACACTGTTGAATTAAATCTAGCTCTGTTAGTTTCCAGATGGGCAGCCTTTGATACACTACTTGACATCTTTTAAGTCTCAGTTTCCTGCCAGGGAATGCAAATATTAACAGTATTAGTTTCACAAATTTGTTGTGTTTAAATAGACACTTTATACAAGTTGCTTACCTTGTAGCTGGAACATAATAAGCAGTCAATAAACTCTAGCTAATCTTACATAAGATTAAGAAAGACTATGATTAAAAACAAAACAACTTCCCCTCAAATTACAATGTTTTAAAAAGGCATACGTTTACTTTCTCTCTTATGGGTAGATACAATGAAAGAAGAATCATCAGGGCTGGGACTCCTTACTCCCCCTCAAAATGAAACTTTTATCTTACTATTGAAAACCAGCTTTCAGGCTCCAGGATAAAATGCACATTCCAGCCAGTATTATAACTGAAAAGAGGAGAATAATGCCACACTAATCACACCACCCTGGACAAATTGCTCTAAGACACAGTGTAAAAGTTGAACAGGACATTTCTAATCATACTATGTTGACCAGAACATAATCACAGGGCTAAGCCCTGCTTCCAGGAAAGCTGAGAAGTGTTAAGCGGAAAAGTGAACATTTCCTTATCAGGAATCAACTGATTGAACTTACGAGGCTGGTATCTGGAGTACGTGGTTCCTTGCTCATCCCACCATGACTTATCAGACTTCATCCATTATAAATCTAGCCCTTGGTTACTCTGCTCTGTTCTCTACAAATCTTCCTTACTAATCCATAAACATGCCAGACATGCTTCTGCCTTAAAGGCTTTACAATTGATGTTTTCACTACCTGATGGTTCTTACCCCTGGAGACTGCCTGGATCATTCCTTTAAACCATTCAGTTCTTTACTCAAATGTTACCTGCTCAGTCCATGCCTTCCTTTTGTGCCTCAGTTAAGATTGCAATAACATACCCATCCTCTTCACCTCTACTCTATGTTTAAAGTTTTGTCTCCCCAACCAATTATACTAATAATACAGGAGATAACATTCATGAATTGTTTACTGTGTAACAGACACTATTCTAACTGCTTTGCGTATCTTAAGTCACTTAATTCTCAGGACTACCCCTTTGAGATAAGTACTATCATTATGCCTTTTTAAAAATTTCTGTGATAACTGAAGCACAAAGAGGTTAAGAAAATTGGTTGCAGTCTCATAATTCTGAAGTGGCAGAGCTGGATTAAACACAGCAGTCTGGTCTCTGAGTACCTGCTGTCACTGCTACCATGCATTTCCTTGGTGTAAGCATGACACTATTAACATAAGCAATGCTCTTCTGTTTCTAGAATAAGCCTCCTCCCAAACTGGGTTGCTTTGTACATTGCTGAATCCTTACCATCTGAAAGCAAATCTAAATCTACTCTAATGCTCCATGTATCAACAATGCATCTACTCCAGATTAAAATATGCTGTAAGTATAAAATGCATGCCAGATTTCCAAGCCTTAGTAGCAAAGTAAATGATGTAAAATATCTCATTAATTATGTTTGTACTGAACACAATTTGAAATGAAAATTCTTTGTCTTTTTTTTCTCTTTTTATTTTTATTTGTTTATTTATTTACAAATAGTTTATTGTCAAGTTGGTTTCCATATAATACCTAGTGCTCATCCCCACAAGTGCCCTTCTCCATGCCCATCTCCCCAGAAAATACTTTGTCTTAAATTATATAGTTGCACACACACGTACATATATGATTAACTTTGCCTGTTTTTTAAACTTATTTTTAACATGGCTACTTAGAAATTTAAAATTACATGTATAACACATCTGTGGTTTGAATTGTATTTCTCTTATATGGTGCTATAGAAGAGGCTAGGAAAATAATAGCTGAATAAATGAACAAGTTATTTTTCCAAGCAAATTGATAAAAAAATGACTTAGTTTTTTTTCGATTCAGATATATCATTGGAAAAAATGGTATAAAAATATATTGTAAGTGGCAAAGCCAGATTTAAACTCTGATAAGTCTGTTTTCAGAGCCAATACTTATAACTCTTATAACCATCATAGTAATTTTACTTTACACAATTTCATTTGAAATAAAATTTTGACTCTAGAGAATGACTATACATACTGTTAATTTCAGTTCTGTTTTTTTTTATTGAAATACAATTGGCATAAAGAATTATGTAAGTTTAAGACACACAGTGTGTAGATTTGTTACATTTATATATTGCAATATGACTATCACTATAGCGTTTGCTACACCTCTCACATCACATAATTATCATTTCTTTTTATGGTGAGAGCATTTAAGAGCTGGTTTCTTAGAAACATTAATGTACATAATGCAGTCAGTTTTATTAACTATGATAATAATGCTGTGCATCAGATCTCCAGCAATTATCTCCTACCTGCAATTCTGTATCCTTTTAACAAAATGATGCCTTGTTTAGATATATAAAATTATAAAAATAGGGGCTTCTGGGTGGCTCAGTTGGTTAAGTGTAGGACTCTGTTTCGGCACAGGTCATGATCTCACAGTTTGTGAGTCTAAGCCCCACATCTGGCTCTGCACTGGCAGAGCAGACCCTGCTTGGGATTCTCTCTCCCCCTCTCTCTCTTTCCCCCTCTTCTGTTCGTGCTCTCTCTCTCTCTCTCTATCGCTCTCAAAATAAATAAACATAAAAATTAAAACTAAATGAATAAATAAATAAATATAAATTATAAAGGGGTGCCTAGGTGGCTCAAAGAATGATCTTGTGGTTTGTGGGTTCGAGTCCTGTGTTGGCTCTGTGCTGTCAGTTCAGAGCCTGGAACTGGTTTCAGATTCTGTGTCTCCTCTCTGCTCTTGCCCCACTCACACCTATCTCTCTCTGTCTCTCAAAAATAAAAAAAATGTTAAAAATTTAAATAAAATAAAAAGCAATTGTCATTATAAAAGACAATTATATAAGACAATTTGAAGTGGATTTGATAGAATTGTGAAAGTCAGAGATTGGTTAGTAAAGTAGTACAAAATATAAGAGGAGTGTCCAAAGGATAACAGTAAAAATTCCTCTCCTATTTCCACCGTAGGGGAAGAGCTATTAACACAGCAGGAGATTTTAAATCAAACTAACTGAGATTATAAAATGCATCACCTTTGAATATGAACAATATCACACAACTAAAATTGGAAAGTGTGTGTTTGTACATGAAAATTCACAAACTGTCCGAGCCGTATACTTGGGGCACTGGATCTATTGACTAATCACTCGTTGGTTCATAAAGCAGTCATTGAGGATATTCATGTGTAAACCATGAAGCTGCCTGGTATGAATATGGTAGTGAATGGGATGGGCATATTTCTTTCATTTTTTAAAAAGTTTTTTGAGAGACAGAGATAGAACACAAGATGGGAGGGATATAGAGACAGAAGTAGACACAGAATCTGACATAGGCTCCAGGCTCTGAGCTGTCAGCACAGAGCTGGACATGGGGCTTGAATTCACAAACCGTGAGAACATGAACTGAGCCTAAGTTGGGCACTTACCAGACTGATCCACCCAGGCGCCCCAAGCAATGGGCATATGTCTTAACCTCAGTTACTTTATAGTCAGAAAAAGCTTCAGAAACAAAAAGCATACATGCATTAAAATTTTAAAATAACTGCCAGTTGTGTAAATTGAAGGAAGAATAAGTAATAGTATAAAGACTAATGCTGAGGAACACCTTAAATTCAGTGTTTTTGGAGGCTTCTCTGGGTAAGTGACGGATGCTAGGTCTGGGCACAGAGGCTGAGAAGGATGGCACTTCTCCAGGATTCAGGAAATGTTGAGAGCCCCGGAGGCAGGTGTATTTGCGGACTTAAAAGGACGGGGTGAGTGCAGCAATGTGTGTTACAGAAAGAAAAGCTGAGTAAGGTGGAGGAATGTTCAGGGGTAACGTAGGTCTGAAATAAGAATTGAGATTTTATCAGAAGCATAGTGGAAGCTTCTAAAAGTTTAAGAAGGAAGTGGTCCAATTCACCTTGGGAAGAAAAAGAAAAAAGATGCTCATCAGGGAAGAGACTGAGGTGGGCGGAGTACAAGTGGGGATTCAGTTAACAGGACATAATCAGAGGGACACGTGGGTGCCTCAGTCAGTCAAGCGTCCAACTGCTGATTTCCGCTCAGGTCACGAACTCACAGTTAGCAGATTGGAGCCCACACATCCAGCTCTGAGCTAACACTGCAGACCTGCTTGGGATTCTCTCTCTCCTTTCTTTCTCTGTCCCTGCCTTGCTTCCTCTCTCCCTCAAAATATAAAAAAAAAAACTTAAAAAAAAATAATTTAAAAAAGGAGGATATAATGAGAGGCCAGTAGCCTGTTATGTACGGTGTCTGAGGGAGAAAAGCAGGCACAAGCATTGCAGAAAGACTACCTGAATATGCTCTTATCTTTAATCAAATTCCCTAGTGTTTACAGTGTAAAACAAGTACCTCAAATCATTCCAGTTAGTAAGTACGTGTTAATTCAAGTTTAAAAATCAATTTATAGGTATTTCCACATTAGTTTTTTCCTCTTATTTCTCACTATTACACAAGGGAGTGCAGTAAATGAAGCATGGTTTTCTGTGCATGCGTTTTCTTTCTTTCCAGTCCTTTACCACCTTTCAGTACTATAAATAATACTACAGCCATTGCATTAGAAATGCGGAAATAATCCTTCTTAGAAATGACATTTTCAAACACAGTCAAAGATTTTTTTTAAAACTTATTTAACTTATAACTTCTTTCTACAGGCTAAACAATGTCCTCATTCGGGGATTAAATCATTCTAGGTGATTGGACCATTTATACCTTGGTTAAAATTTTAGAACAATGGGATATTACCCTTTTATCATTTAAAAACAACTTTAGCATGTTTTCCACAGCTATGTTTATGATCTTTACTTACTTTAGGGGTTATGATTGTTCACAATCAAATTTCCTCCTTAATATAATTCTTTTTAGTTTAAAAAAGAGGCTTTAGGAGCTGGGCAGCGCTCTCCATTTGTTATTCTCATCACAATAGAGGTGGTGAAATGCCACTTTATTATCATTATAGGACCAGGTGAGTCTATTGAACTTGCATGGTAGGGACAATCTATGCCGGATAAAATGCTTCAACTTCCAGTTAGTGAAATTTTGTTCAATCAATATAAAGTGCTGAGGTGACATAGCCTGCTTTAAATTGTGCCGGGTACTTTTAAGTAGTCGACTATGATACTCAATGTCAAGGTACTACAGTGATGTATTTAAGTTTAAAAATGCCTTACCGGCTTTGAATGCTATAAATTTGCCGTTTGTGAATGATAATTATAAGTTTGACTTCACAGAAGTTTGGCAGGGTCTCACCATTATTCCAGCAAAGATCAAGATTGAATTCTATTTTTTTAACAGTCTATTTCAGTGCAATCTTTTTAGACGCCTCTAGCAAGACAGCAGTATAAATCAGGTAACTCGGTTTCATACGTGTAAACACACCGCAGTTTGATTATATTACCAAAATTGTTTACATTTTCACAAGGAAAACCAATACAGAACATTGGAGATACCATATAAATGTGGACATATTACAAGTAAAGGAAGATTAGAGAGTAACTCACTTCAGTGAAATAAATCCAAAAATATTCCTGAAGTGTATAAACCAAGCAGTATGGACTTATGTCTGTTGATTATATCATCAATATGCTATTTATATGCCAAAATCCACGTGAAAAGAGAGGAAAGAAAGGAGGGAGAGAAAGAGCAAAAAGGCAGAAAGAGAAAGAGATTATGTTTGTTATGTTTGTATTTACTCTGACACATCTTTAAAAATTAATACAAATATTTTATTCTATTAAAAGGGAACTCAATATACTTCCTAAAGCAATTTTAATCGAACATTCATCTCATAGACCAGTATAACACTATTTTAAATTCTGTCAACAGTATCTCTAGATTATGACTCTAAATAAACTTGGGTTTTATGCACTGCCATCCCTTTTGCCACAACCATGTTGCCATTGTGATTGCTACATCGTCAATGGTCACCTCAAGTAGAAGCTCAGAGTGACCTAGGAAAGAATGGTATAAGCTAGCTCTTGGATCACTTTGGAAAAAATAGTCTAATTTTCTTTACTCTTGTTGCTAAATTAATATATCAAACTTGACTATGATGTCATGATGCAAGGCATTAATTCCATTGTTTGAAAAAAAAAATTGAGCCCAATGATTAGCCTTCCTTGTAATTTTCTTTGGATTGAAAGTGAGTTCTAAAATCTGAGACTGAAATTTTTGTTATATAGGAAAAAAAAAAAGAGAGAAAATATGCTCGAGAAATGTAAACAATATCTTAGAATTCTTTTTTTTTTAACTTTTTTTTATGTTTTATTTATTTCTAGGAGAGAGAAACACAGCGTGAGCAGGGGAGGGGCAGAGAGAGAGGGAGTCACAGACTGAAACAGGCTCCAGGGTCCGAGCTGGCAGTCAGCACAGAGCCCAACGCGGGGCTCGAACCCACGAACCGCGAGATCATGACCTAAGCGAAAGTCGGATGCTTAACTGACTAAGCCACCCAGGCGCCCCTATCTTAGAATTCTGGTTTCTCGGGTATTTCAATTCACCTGGGAGAAAATATAAAATTCTTACAATGTATTTATCTGCATAGCTCATTTGTTTTTAAAATAGGGTTACTATCAAGTTTATTTTGATTACGTAATAAAAGATAAATTGATCCACTGATAAACAAGAAAACAAAAAATTCTGAACAATATAAAAACACTTATTGTATATATGTATGTATTGTTTTTCTTAAAGTCATTGGTCTGACTACTATTCTAATGAATACATGCAAGAATATCTTTGTTTTTCTTTACGCGTGAGGGTTTCAAGAGACATTTCAAATCAGCCTTCTAAATTTCCATATTAATTATAGAAAAAATAAAAATTAAGAATTTTTAAAAGTCTTTTCCCAGACTATTTCTACCAAGAAATAGAATCAATTTGAGGTCATATTAAGATTATAGAAAATATATTTTTATTTAAGATACTCTTAGAGTTATGTTGAAGAAATTACTTTAAACTTATATCTTCATTTTCTTGAACTAGCAATGCATATGCTAACTATGGAAAAAGAAAGAAGAAAAAACACCTCCTCTAATTAAGATTTTTAAAATTGAAAACAATACAAAATTTTAATCAAAAATGTAAAAAGAAAATTCAGAATTAACCCAAGTTAATATCACATCCTATTGGTACATGATAAGGCAATATATAATTTAAATATATACAGTTTTTATTTAAAAATATTAAACCAATGCTTATCTCTTTAGACACATGTTCTATGAGGTATCATCTTCCACTGTGTCTACAAAGAAAAAGCAATTGCTTTGTCAGGCATCAGAACAAGAGCATTACTTTGTTATTACTTTAATCTCCTCAATGACTTTATTAAATTGGTTTTGATCAATAATATTTACAAGTAAAGAAAATTAGGTTTAAAGAAGTGAAAATAGTAGGCCAAGGTCAGTCAGTTAGAAAAAAAAAAGCTGTAAAGACCATCTTCAAAACTGCTCTGAGCCTCAAGCAGAAACGTTAATAAAAGTTAAAGGAGGATATTTTTTCTTTACAAAATAAATTTTCCAATGAAGAGTTTTAAAACAGTGGAGAGAAACACAGCAATAGCAATGTATTTTTCCAGTTGATTATATCCTGTAATAATGGGGACAGCTTAGCAAGGTGATTGATGTTATTTTCCAAAGATCAATGCTACAGAATTAACCACATATCATAGGACTTTCATTAATGATTACAAATTCCAGTAATATATCTTTTAATTACAAGTTTCTAATAACAGATAGACACTTTTGGGAAATTGTGCATGAAGGAGAAATGTGACTAAAGAATCTAAAATCTTTCAAGTATTATTTCTGATAGGTTATCTATTAAACGCACTACACAGCACTCTTTCTTGTATAATCACTGCCCTAAAAGGAAACTCCTGATTGCTCAAATATCTGTCAGCAATGCCCTATTATATTTTACGGCTTTGATATGTGAGGTAAATGCCTGAGTAAATACCATAATGCAACACAAGATGCATTACATTTTCTTCCTGCAAATTTGATTTCTTCTTTTATACTGCCATAACTTTTTCTTTCAGACAAGATAGCCAATAGGTAATTCTACTCCTGTTATACTGCATAAAAGGGAAAGCAAACTGGGGCTGAAAAGTGTAATATACCTTTTCTTACAAAATCACCCACCTCGTTCTATTTTCTGTGTTCTAATGAAAAAGATAGTGAGATAAATCAATGGGACATCTCTGTTCATTGTGGTCTTTCATTATTTTCATCTCTAGATGTCATCTATTAGGTGTTCATGCCTCAATGAAATTCCATACAAGCTTCATGTGGAATTACACATTCTGCTCCTCACTAAATACTTCAGTGCACTACATCTGAAATTATAGTCCAAGTCCTGATGTGAATTTACTCTCAAATCTAATTTTCAAGGTTTAGCATTTTTATTTTCTGATGTCTCCCTAGGTTTTGAGTTCCTATTAATTTATCCGACCTTTGAACACTTAAAAGTAGCTTTATTTGCTTCCACTTCTGAATATCATATAGTTATATCCATGTGCCATTATTAGGTTACTTAGGGTTCCCTAATCTTATTGGGAATAAGCTTGCAAAACAACTTGGGAAACACAACTCTCTCTAGCTTTTATAGTTTAAAATTTATGACTCTTCCCACTATTGAGATTGATTTCCTTAGTTATAATTTAAAAGATCTAAGGAAGGCAGCTGTTGGTGATGACTGAGCCAGGAAACTCTCATCTCTAGACAAGTGAACAATACTTATGCACACACACCAGCCAACTATGAGCCGCGTAATCAGAAGAAGGTGGTGTGGCACCCAGAAGAAGGGAAGAATAATGGCCACATACTTTATCTTTCTTAACTAGTTGAAACTCCTTAAAAATTCTCAATGAAGAAAATTCTACAAAACCTTGCTTAAGAAAAGATAGTTTGAGGGGCGCCTGGGTGGCTTAGTCGGTTAAGCGTCCGACTTTCGCTTAGGTCATGATCCCGTGGTTCGTGGGTTCGAGCCCCGCATCGGGCTCTGTGCTGACTGCCAGCTCAGAGCCTGGAGCCTGTTTCAGCCTGTGACTCCCTCTCTCTCTGACCCTCCCCTGCTCACTCTGTCTCTCTCTCTCTCCTAAAAATAAATAAAACATTAAAAAAAAAATTTTTTTTTAAATAAAAAAAATTAAAAAAAGAAAAAAAAAGATAGTTTGAGGGGAAATAAACTATTTTTTAGGGAGGGAAACATATATTACCTATAAAACTGCAGAGGCCGTGAGTATATAATTATAGGCTTCAGTACAATTGGATTCAGGCTTTGACTAACGGCCCCATTGTCCTAGCTCTGTTCATCACTCCTGTTACCTCCCTTCAATCGTGACTCGTTGTAAGGCCTCGCATTGCGTTAAGGTGTTGGCAGCATTCCCAGGTATTTCACATGGTCAGAATCCAGTTCAGTGGGGAAAGAGGCAATTTTCTAAACTAGTATTCCCCAAAAAGGGTCTTATGGAATCCATTTTTTTCTCTGCTTAAGTCATGTGTCTATCCATAGAGAAATGACTCTGGCTCAGGGAAATGTAATGCACCGCTTGGTTTCGGTCCATATCACCTGTAACACCCTTTACGACAGAGGCAATTCTTCACTCAGAAGAAATAAATAAGAGCAAAAATAAAGAGGTGTATATAACCAGACTGATATTATTACAATATGAGTGGCAGTAGACACCCCCCCCCCCAAGTTTAAACACATTTCTTCTGGGGCACCTAGGTGGCTCAGTTAGTTAAGCATCCGACTTCGGCTCAGGTCATGATGGATTTGAGCCCCGCATCGGGCTCTGTGCTGACAGCTCAGAGCCTTGAGCCTGTTTCAGATTCTGTATCTCCCTCTCTCTCTGATCCTCCCCTTCTCACACTGTCTCTCTCTCTCTCTCTCTCAGAAATAAATAAAACATTAAAAAAAACCCCACATTTCTTCTTATGCAAACACACTGAAATTACACCATTTTAAAATAATTCAATACTACTACACATAGGTCTAAACTCTACAACAAAGGATCTCATCCACCTACTAAATCCAGGTCTAAATTCTGCATCTCAGAGTGTTTTATGTGTCCTGCTATTAGTTCTGGATGAAAATTCTAAAGGTTAAATAATGGGGTTATTTAAACCACATTAAATCTAAATGATGAACAAAGATCCAAAATAGGGTGCTAGAGAAAACAACAACAGACATTCATATTTGGAAAATGGAAGAAAGAGAAACAATGCAAAGTAACATACAGCAGCTTTAAACTTAGTGGAACTTTGCATGAATTGCTTCATTAAAACACTTAGTTTTATTATAGTAGTATATTATTGCGACCTTGAACTTTACAGAAACCCTCATTTATAAGTAATTTGTTAACTAAGAAATAAGTTGTCGATATATTTCTATGGACTGAAATATTGCTGAGTTGTCATCAAATTGGAGAATTCTGTTCACATTCACTTAATTTGAAGGGACTTTTAGACATTATTTAATGTAGATTTTAGGAAAAAATAGCAGAATTACATTTATTCATTTAAATAAATTTTTTATATTTTGTGTCCTCTTTTGTAGTTTATAATCATTAGATACCAAAGGACTCGCCTTTTCCGTGGTGATTTTGCGAGGATATCGCATTTATACTCTCAAGTGAACTACAGCCGCAAAGCAGCAGAATAAATTGAAAGTACACAGAGAAGTTCACTTTACTCTGCCTGGAGGACCTTCCAAGGCTGTAAAGTGCACTGCAGTTCGGTTTCCACTTTTGGGGTTTCTGAAAGATAAATCATTACATGTAACATTTTAATGCCTTAGGAGAACACCATGGTGCTGCAAGAAAACCAGAACTAAAGTGAGAAAGCTCTTGAAAGGCCTCACAACAAAGTTCAGAAGATAGAATGGTAATAGCTGACATTAAAATTTCCCATGCACAGTTTTTTACAGGGAGCATTTGCTTGTTTCATGATTCCTGCTTTTTTGTTGTTGTTATTGTTTTGGAAGGAAGAAAGAATAAATAGGTAGACTGGAATAAGTTCATATTTTATCCTTACGTATTAACCTCAGAAAATAGCACTGACGTTTCCGTAAGGGGTACATTGTATTTTGCTGCAGGTGGTGTGTAGGACTTAGATCTAGGAATAGAAACTCTGCTTCTCGTTTATATAAAATGTTTAACATGAAAAACTGACTTCTGTTAATACATACATACACACATGATATGTCCCAAACATGAAGAAAAAGTATGCAATGTATTTCTAAGAAAAACAAAAGCCTTCATTTCAATATTTGTCTACTAATACTTGTAAGAAAAATGTAGTGAGATTGATTTCAATGGGGTTGAAATCCAAGACTGTGGGGAGCCATTCTGAGCCCACTAGAGGAGAAAGCTCCTGGTGAGGTTAAAGCAAGTTTGCACGGTCTCTTGCCAATCAGATGGTGACCACTATCCATCCCCACTCAATTATTTCTGCTTGAGCACCGACCCCCAAGGTACCTTGTTGATCGGTATCAGGAGTGACTTGTCCCCTTGTTCTAGCCCTGGTATGATGATTGCACCTTGTGAAGGAACTTATTGTGGGAACTTCTTCTTTTGATTATGGAACAGACATCCTGCCTCTGGCAGGTCCTGTTTTCCTCCATACTTTCCCCTGAGCTACGAACAGGCTAATCTTACTCATAAAGGATTGACCTTTCTTTACATGTACAATTCTGTTTCTACCGTTGTGTTAGTCCAAGAGGTTCATATAGCTTAATATGTAAATCAGCTAACCAAAAATGTCTCTTATGCCCTAGCTATTCAAGAAATCATAACCAAAAAACTAGACACAAAGGTAAATGCACTCGAAGAGGCTTTTCTATGTATTGGAAATGAGCTAAATTCTTTAAAGGTATGATTGGCTCTCTGGTGCCATAAAGAATATAACTGGACAATTAAGTCTTGCCTGGAGACACCCTAACTTAGAGGAACAGATAAGGGCAAAACATAAGTTACCACATAACACCTTTTCTAACTGATGATGTATTGCAGTCCCTTCCCTAAAGCCTACATTCCACAAACACCTTCCCTTACCCTGGCAGTTGTGATGAGGATGGATAAGGGTATGTGCAAACTTATGACTTAATCTTAGTTTTATTAAAATGTGTATGTTATCCTGGTTTTCACTGAGAATTCCCTGTTATTTTCTTAGTTACTCAAACTCACTATAATTGGGGCAGTTCTGCAAGAAGACTTCTGTAAAACCTGTTTCTGTATATTTTCCAAAACTTCTTATCAAAGAGAACTATCCATTGTAAAAATTCCATTTTCCAATGCCATGTTAACATTTGACCTATAAATAAAGGCACCAAAACCAACAGGGCAGAGATGCCTTCCTGGTGAGAAAGATTCTCCTGGCTCTCTCCCTCCCTCCCTCACCAACACCGTCCATCCTTCAGGGACCCCTGGACCCAACCAGAGCTGGACTCTGGCACAAGACAAGCTGATCTGGTAAATCAGATGGAGGAAATCAGAATTTTTGAGTATCCACAGGATCCCTGAGTGCACTGTATAGGTAGAAGAATAGAACTCTTGTATCATTATGCCATTAATATTGCCCATAAATCAATCTTGGTTTACTTTGTCAATTGAATGTTGATGTGCAACAGAGTCCATTCAATCAGTTTTATTCTGTTTACATAAACCAAGTCTGCAAAAGAAATGAGTTATACACAAACTATTTAAGTCTTTTACAAGCATATTTGATCAACCTTAACTATCTTTTCTACTAATAAAAAACAAAGTGTACTTTTGAATATTTAGGACACACTTTCAAGTCTAAGCCTTTATTTCAGAAGACTAAATTAGGAAGTGTTTTAATTGGAAGTTCAAGCAATCATATACATGATTAGTATCAGTTGCTTTTTGCTAAAGAGGACAGGTTACAAATCTGTGTTTTGCTTTTCTTCTCTTCCTCTTCTCCTTGTCTTCCTCCTCTATCTCTTCTTCCTTCTTTTTTTTATTGTTTCCACAATGACTTGAAAGCATAAAATAACATGCATACAGACTTTGATGACTGTCCCAATATCACTGGGGCATTGTAGAAGTTCTTTAACCAATTGACACTTAATGTCTGGCTAGACAACTCATTAATTTTTATGTAAAGTATGCTGATTGTCACCTACAGAAAAATAAATGTTCATGTCTAATACTTTACATTCTATAGTTCTCAAGTAATCCTCTTTCTGCCACTGGAAGGCACACTTAGATGTTTGAGGCATACTTGACTCCCTGCCTCGCTGTGTCAAGTTCATTATTATAACTGAATTTAATACTATGTACATCAATGATATGTAAATAATAAAGAAGAGCAGCATCTATGGACATTAATTTGAATAACTTGGATAACCCTTTTGATATCAAGGGACTAAAAAATACTAATTCAAATTGCTTCTTGTTAATCACCTTTCAAAAATTAAGGGAGAAAAAGAACAAAATTTATAAGATGTTAAGCTATTCACCCTGAATATAAAATGTTATTTTTTTAAGTTGTACTTGTTTCTGTTCTTTAGTTCTACTTGTTTTTCCCCTCATTGAGAACTAACGAAATCTATTAGTTATTCTAGAATTTGTAGACACTTCTAATTGCTGCTGAAAGAAATTTCAGTGTCAAAAATGTCTTCTTTCTGAGAGGCTGGAACTCTAGATATAGATTTATATATAATACATATACACATACAAATAGAACATCCAAGTGGAGGAATAGGAAGATGGATAAATTTGTTCCAATTTCAGAGAAAAGATCAAGGCATGTAACATGTATATGGAAAACACAGCAGATAGAGATCATTTTAATGTAATCTGAGCAGAACAATTCAGAGATGAGAATACAAAGAGAAGTGAAAAGAATATTAAACTGAATGCCTGAGGCAATCATTAGGAATGAAAGAAGAAACTCCTAAAAAAAGACTGTGATAGCAAGTATTCAATATGGAAGGAATATCACAGTCAGAATTAAAAAGCTAATGTTAAAGCTATTGGGGGCTGCCATTTCTAAACCTAATAAAGACAGTACATCCAGAAAGATGGAGTAAACATCAGTACCCCATGTAGCTAAGAGGTTAGGGAGATAAGGTCTGAGAGTTGCCCACTGGTTTCAGCAATACAGATTTCACTAATGACTTTGATGAGAATAAATCCATTGGAGTTTTGAGAATAAAGAGAATAAGTTCAAGAGAGAATAAGTTGAGGGGCACCTGGGTGGCTTAGTCGGTTAAGCGTCCGACTTTCGCTTAGGTCATGATCTCGCAGTTCGTGGGTTCGAGCCCTGCGTCGGGCTCTGTGCTGACTGCCAGCTCAGAGCCTGGAGCCTGTTTCAGAGTCTGTATCTCCCTCTCTCTCTGACCCTCCCCTGCTCACGCTGTCTCTCTCTCTCTCCTAGAAATAAATAAAACATTAAAAAAATTAAAAAAAAAAGAGAATAAGTTGAGAAGGGTTAGACAGAGTATAATCCTTTCAAAATGTTTTGCCACACAGAAGAACAGAGAAACAGAGTGGTAGCTGGATGGAAATATGAATTCAATGGAAGCCATTCTTAAGAGGGAATGTATAATGTGGATTATTTTACAATTTAGTGCTTAATTTTTCAATTTGAAAAAATTACAGGTTTTAAAATTTCTAGACAGCCTGCAACTTATTTTATTGCATTTGGTTTTCAGTTTTTCAGAATATTCTGGTTTGAAATTTTCCAATTTCTACATATTGGTACCAAGGGACATTTCTTATTTATTTATTTATAATGTTTATTTATTTTTGATAGAGAGAGACAGAGCACGAGTGGGAGAGGGGCAGAGAGAGAGGGAGACACAGAATCTGAAGCAGACTCCAGGCTCCAAGTGTTAGCACAGAGAGCAAGCAGGGCTCAAACTCACAAGCCACGAGATCATGGCCTGAGCAGAAGTCCAATGCTTAACCAACTGAGCCACTCAAATGCCCCTCGAGGGAGGATTTTATTTATTTTTTTTAATTTTAATGTTATTTTTAATTAATTAATGTATTTCTGAGAGAGAGAGAGAGAGTGTGAGCAGCGGAGGGTCAGAGAGAGGGAGACACAGAATCTGAAGCAGGCTCCAGGCTCCGAGCTAGCTGTCAGCACAGAGCCTGATGCGGGGCTCAAACCTACAAACCGGGAAATCATGACCTGAGCCAAAGTAGGTCACCTAACTGACTGAGCCACCCAGGCACCCCTCAAGGCATGATATTAAATACCTGTAGTTGGGACATGTATTTCTCTTAAAACATAATATTGTTTAATTTTTTATATACTACCTCAAAACATACAGATACACTTACATATTTCCTGTAAGGTTAGTTTTGCTGCAGAAATTGAAGAAAGATGTGACATTTAATTTTTGTGAATTGAATTAATTTGAGAAAAATACTTAGGAAGTAACCTCATTCTATACACAAAAGTAGCAATAATAAAAAGTGCAATGTCTGGCCTTGCAAATTATGTCGTATAAACAGAAATTGTGCTAAGTGACTTCAGAAATTTTTTAAATATGTAAAACACTGAACTCCATGTATATAAATTTTACTAGTTTTTTCCCAATGCAGCATTTTTCTTCTCAGAAGTAAGCAAAAATAACATTTTTTCTGGTTTATGCATTTTCACACACAGAGATAAGGTGTCCAATGTTTACAAACAACATATTAAAAGAGAAGTTTGTTCATGCAAACCAAACCCCTATAAACTAATAAATATCATTGACATCTTGCACATTTTCATTACTTACTCATCGTAAGAGTTATTTATGCTTTTCATTTTTAAGTAGTGGATTGAAGATTTTTAAGATAAATTAAATGTAATAAATCTTTTGTGTTTCCAAAAGTTATGTTTTTATTGTTCATAATATCCAACCCTAAACTCCATGCATTTCCACTTGTAGATTAAGAAAGGGTTCTATTGGGGTGTGGGGAGATTGTTGGGAATAGCTGTATCTTGTATTCGTCTGAAACTCTATTTCCCAAATGACCACTTCCCTGGATTTCCTCCTTTAACACATGTCCAGGCCAAGAGGAAATGTGAGACTTCTAACTGGTGCCATTGTGCTCATTATCTCTAACTCACGCACTGCTGTAGTGTTCTCTTCCCTGAAGCACTTGAAGATTTAAAAATAACATCTTGCTGTTGGAGAAGAAACCCCAGGCAAGAGATTCACCTGGGGAAAAATATTCATTCTTCATTATTCTTTCTAAGAAGGTATATCCAGCACTTAAAATATATTGCTCTAGGGGTATTTTTGTTTTGTTTTGATTTGATTTGTTTTGCTTTGCCATTTGGAAACAAAGACCCACGAAGAAAAGAAAAATCCATCACTGGAAAAAATATAAAATAATTGAAATTGTGATAAAAATACAAAAACCATTAGAACAAAATCACTTTACCTGGATTATTTTTCTTATTAACCTCTCTAATTTCATTTGATCTAGTGCATTAGTTCTATCACTTTCCATTTATTCCTAATTTTGCACTATTGGTGTATGAGAAGTCCTCACAAAAGATTATCAGTGAATATTAATCTGATTCTAATATTAAACTACCTTCATTGCAGCTTTTCTAATTTAAATTTAGTAATTAATGGTTTCGTCAAGTGAGGCAATACTGAATTGAAAGCTAGATGGAGGAAAAACAAATTTATTTTGACACACAATGTCACTTTGAGAATGGGTAAGGCATGCAACTAAACTGTCTTTGAAACTTCAGTGTAAATGTTTCCATAGTGTGATCAATATCAGTCTATGCAAATCTTCCTAAGTAAGATAAGTAGGATTATTATCTCCCACTAAAGTAATGATTTTTAAATGGCCAATTTTATTTGGTTGCTGTGAGCTGAAATAATGTATCTAAAATACTTGGCATAATATATGACAAAAATAAGTGTTAGCATTTTAAAAAGATATGAAATGAAATTTTAGATACTTTCTCCTCAATCATCTTCCAGGCTAATTGAAGAAGTAATTATATAGATGGTAAATGGTAAAGACGAGGAGGAGGGTCATGATGATAGCAATGACAGACAGACAGCTAGATGATAGATGGATGGATAGATAAGTGTATGAGGGAATGTCAATGAATTGATAAAAAAAAACAACAACAACAGAAAAAAGAAATCATATAACTCAGTGATGATTGGGTCTTGCATTTATTTCATAGGCTGGAGTAAGAAGACTCAATGTGCAGAACCTGGCAGAACAATACGTTTCAGTTAGAGAACAGAGCAACACTACACAGGAAGAAGGCTGGAGTTACTGTCAATTCAACTTTAAATCTTGTTCTAACTTGCAATTTCTGTGGCCATGGGTGAGTTTTTTACCTTCTCATCTGTAAAATGGGACACTGTTAACTGTTCCAGCTGCATAGGTTGTTAGAGTATGAACTAAGTTCACATATACCAAGCACTCAGAGCAACACCTATAAAAGTGTTCACTCTTGTTTGACTTTTTTAATGTTTATTTTGAGAGAGAGGGAACCGAAGCAGACTTCATACTGTCAGCGCAAAGCATAACATGGGGCTCGAACCCACAAACTGTGAGATCATGACCTGAGCTGAAACTAAAAGTCAGATACTTAACCAACTGAGCCACCCAGATGTCCCTAAAAGTGGTCACTCTTGTTGGAACAAACAAACAAACCTAGACGTTTGGGGGACAGGATGACATGGAACAGTCTGCATTTTTTTTTTTTACACTTGTTGACACCACCACTGTTTTTTCTATTTTCTTAAAATACATTATGTTTTGTTCTAATTTTTAATGTTTATTTATTTTTGGAGACAGAACACAAGCTGGCTAAGGGCAGAGGGAGAGGGAGACACAGAATCTGAAACAGGCTTCAGGCCCTGAGCTGTCATCACAGAACCCAATGAGGGGCTTGAACCCATGAACCATGAGATCATGACCTGAGCTGAAGTCAGATGCTAAACCAACTGAGACACTCAGGCACATCTACTTTATTCTTTTCATTCATTCTATCATATTTTATTGTGTTGTAATTCACAATGCTTTATTTTTACTTGCATATTTATATTCCAATACCTTGAATTTATATGTATTTGTTGAATAATTAAATCTAGCTGAAATGTTTCCACATACACGGACCTGACTTGTATGGTAGGGTTCTCAAAAGCATGTACCATAACTCATGCTTTGTAATGCAAAAGTTGTTCAATACAGTAAATATGATCTCTGTGACATGTCCATGACTAATAGAAGTGATAAAATCCCCCCATCACTCTAAAGAAATTGAATTTTTTGTTTCATTTATTTTAAAACAATGGCATTCTGTGTTTATTGACATGCTGCTTTAAAGATGGCAAGATTTACTGACAACTTTTAGTCTTTGATTTAAAAAATATATATACTAAACTAAATGTACTTATTTAAGGTTGATAAATGTATTTAGCTATTCACAAATAATCTGCTAGCTTTCAAGATTGATGTGCTAATAAAAGTGTTCACACAGTAACAGGGCTGGAAAACCAACTATTTCATTCATTATCACTCTCTGTATTATCAGATTTAATAGCTATTATAGATGATATCATTGATTGCTACACACAAGACATTGAGCTAAGTGGATTCCATGTATTAGCTCATTAATACAGTAGATTTTGAGGAAGACTACTATTCATCCAATTTAAAAATTTAAAAATTCACTACTTTATTTCACCTAATTGTTTTCCCATCTATACTCTGGGTACAATGGATCATAGTTCATAATTAGGATCTTAACTTAAAATTATTCTGTCATCTCCATTTGCTCCATGTAGGCTAAGAAGTAGTAAATAGCAAATATTTGTTACTAAATAAAAATGATAAATTCAAGAATAAGATTTAAATAAAATTTTTAAACATTGAAAGGGATAGTTTATAATTCAAAGTTTAGAGTACAATTTCAAACCCTAAAAGGCCTAAAAGAATAAAGTATTTAATTCACTAGCTGATGAAACCAAATATCCCTAATATTTCAAGCTTGTTTGAAAGTAGATATTCCCTAAAAATATACAAAAGCTATTGAAAATTTCTTGTAAATGTAACCTAATGAAATCTAAACTTACGGTTTGTGATATAGAGAAAAGAGTTGAAGGTAACATATAAAGAATGTCATAGCAAAATTGTTGACATTATTTATTTCAGTGTAAGATAACAGTTAACACTCAAAAACTCCAGTGAAATTAGAGCCCTAAGTTACTAAATCTCACTGAGAAATAACCTATCAAGATTAAACTTTTGATCCTATACCAAAATTTCCCACACTGAAATTTTCCCATTAAAAATGATTTTGCGGGGGACAGCTGGGTGGCTCAGTTGGCTGAGCAGCTGGCATTTGATTTCAGCTCAGGTCATGATCTCATGGTTTGTGGGATGGATCCCCACATGGAGCTCTGCGCCGACAGCATGTAGCCTGCTTGGGATTCTCTCTCTCCATCTATCTCTGCCCCTCCCTTGCTTGTTCTGTCTCTCTTTCAAAATAAATGATTTTTTTAAAAAGGATTTTTTAAAAATAATACATCTCAAGATTTACAGAAAGTAGTCATAGAGCTTTTTTAAAAATCAAATTTAACTATTTAGTATCGCAAATACTGAACTTGGTATTGAGAAACTATATTGTCTTAAAATCTCTATTTGTTCACAGCTAATTAGTGATTTTAAAACAATTAATTAACTTAACAGTTGTTATAACATTTAACTTCATATATTTGGGTGCTAACCTAATCTCATAATTTAAATGAAAGAATGGACCTTGAAGATTCTCGAAGTCCCTCTCAGATCTAATATTCCACTTAACTTTGTGGTAGCCAGATGTACTTTATTATCTGAAGAATAAGTTAATGATGCGTGGGGTAACTGTTTCTGAAAACATTTCACCTTGAATATCTTTAAAGAAACCTATTAAAAATGAAACTACTTGCATTTGGACAAAAATACACTAAACGACTATATCAAATCCATCAGATAGATGATATTTTGTCATATGCATATATTAAAATTATTTTCCCTATGTGGATACTACCAGAATAGATATATACACCTTTCTTTTAATCAAGAAAATAATTTAAATGTGCTTTGATCTCATTGTCATTATTTCTTTCTGCCAACATATAAATGGTTGAGAGAAAACATGAATTGAGTAATTTTTCTACTCAAGTTTCTATTCAGATTCATCTAACAGACATAAACTAATGCATGCAATATTCTTCCATCTTATTAAGCTTATACTATAGAAATGAAAGAAAGTAGTGTTTATTTGCTCTTATAACCCTAAAAGAAAAAAATCTGAATCTTAAGTAGTAATTAAGAAAACAAAACTACATTTTAAACAAAGCATCTGTTATCTGGGCATGCCATTTTCCCTTTTCTTTTGTGAAGAATAGCCTTGAATTTAATTGTACATTATAATTGCACATCATTCCTTTTGGAACTGCTAAATTATTCCTCTAATTCTCTTTGTATTTCTCTTCATTTGTAGCCAAACTATTTTTCAGCAATACATTATTACCGATTCTATAATTAAAATATTTTTGCTTCTCCTTGAAAATGGTTTTTAGCCTATGCCTCATTCTGAGCTGTTGGAAAGAGGAATTTAGGATTTTTTTTTTTTTTTTTTGGCTATGGAACAGAAAATGAACCCCAAGTCCATTCAATAGTCTTTTCATTCTGCAAGCAAGCATATACTTTCACAGAGAAAGAGCATTGCAGTGACAATATACCTTATGCAGACACTGGTGCTTCAGATGAAGGTTAATGGTTTGAATTGCAAGAATACCAGTGTACAGACTGTAATTAGGAGTGTCTGATGAAAGCCTGCAGTATAATATGAAAAGAAAACATCTGCTTGTTCTAGTAATGGCTGTCTTTCGTTCTTTCTATGTCATTTTTCTGTTTTAATAGACCATTTATCAAAATCTCATATGCTCATTAATCTTAGGTTATAGGAAAAATAAAAGTGCATATTGAATTTCAATAAAGAAATTTTACTTCCTCTTTTTAACCTTCTTTCAAATAAAAGTTAGAACCAATGATGCATTATGTCCTAAATGTTGCTTAGTTAGTTGGCAATGGAAATTATACAAAGGTCAATTTTTGTGTGTGTATAATTTCTAATAAGCATCTATTTTACTCAATTTTATAACTAAATATACTTATTGGGGTATTAATTAATAATACCAGAAATACTGCAGATGGATTGAGTCATATGAGGAAATGCATCATGACTCATAAACTTATGTGTTATATTGATATTACCAGTAACATTATTTTACGTTAGCATTAGCAAGATGATAAATTTTAGAGAAGATAGGTAGACAGGGTTCTAAGGCCCTTACTGATACAGCTTCCTTGTGTAAACGTCCTGTGTGATCACCTCCCCCTAAATGTGAACTTTTGGCTGTGAATATAATGGAATATCAACTCCCTTGATTAGGTTACTAATCAGGGGACTTTCAGTTAATCAAAATGAAGATGATCTTGATCTGAGCTTAATTAAAGGGGCATCTGAAAGATCAAACATGAGATGTGCCCCTGTCATCCTGAAAAAAAAAAAAAAACGCAGTTTTGTCTTGTGAACTTGATCATGCAGGCTACATGACGAGTAACTGTACAGCCTCTGGGACTGAGAGTGGTTTCCTGCTGACAGAAATAAAACAGTCATCCAACCATAGGGAACTGAATCTTGATAAGACCCTAAGTGATCTTGGAGGTGGGTCTTGTTCCAGTAGATACCCAGATGTGAAATGTATCATGGTCAACTCATTTATTGCAGCCTTGTAGGCCCCTGAACAGAGAATCCAGTGAAGCCATGTCTGAACTTGTGATCCATGAAAACTGTGAATTAATTAACGGGTATTGTTTTAAGCCTCTATGTTCATATAGGTTGTTATACAGGAATAGAAAAATAATATAGATAATATGGGTTTTTCATTGTCTAAAATATATACCAAAAATATTTATATGGTCAGGTGACAGAGAAAACCCATAAACAAAAAAAATGTTACCTTTGATACAATGAAGTACATTTATATAAATAAATGAATAAAAAATTACAATAAAGTACATTAAAGGCAACCCTCATTCTAAAATTAAATACCTAAAAAAGAAATCACTCTTTAAATTTAATCTTTTTTAAAAATAATCTTGGGTTTAATATTATTCATTGTAATTAAGCCCACTTAAAATACTCATCATTAAATATAATATACAGGTTCCATCAGCTATTCAAAGTAGAACATTCCTATGAAACCTTCCCTAAGCCAAAATGGCATAAAGCAAAGAGCATTCTCCCACTTTCTGCAAGTTTGCCTTATACAACATCACCTTCACATGTCTTTAGCAAACATGACCTCCGTGAAGGCTTCCCTGATATCTTGCATGGTGCTCCTGTCACCCTACCTTTCTGGCTTAATTTACTGCCATATAGCAGTTGTTGTTTTCTAACATACCCCATCCCAGTCTTAAATTAAAATAGCATATATTTTGTTTTGGCTTTGGAAAAAAAGGTTTTATAACTTTTCAATTAAATCATTATTGATGACCATGTCTTCCACTTTCTACCTAACAAAGAACATTCGTTACTGTAGTGCATTTCTTCACCCTAATATTTGTTTCAGTTGCACTATTTTACTTTTGTTCATCAGTCTTATTGGTTATTTATTTTCATATATTTCAGGTAGGCAGAGGATCTTCATTCTATTCATCAAAAATTCAATTACCATACTGCTCATTTTAATTTAATTGTATATTAAACTATATGTATGAGATTAGGCAGGGACATAGCTGAGGTACTTTAGAATAAGTAAATTACATCATACAGTATTAGTTCTATAAATGGAAATATCTCTACTAGCATGTTTCCTAGCAAGATCTTTCTTTCCCTACTAAAAGCATCTCCAGAAAGAAAGAAACACTGAGGAAAACTTATTGTGCTAAATTGTCAAGACTTTCTATTTATCTGTTTATTTATTTTTATGACATTAAAGACAGCTTTGTCTCTTTAAGAAGAATATATGATATTAAAAACTGAACAGTTTATTGTACTTTCATGATCAGAAATTGATAAACAGCTCTGAGTATGCCATTGATCTTTCATGTGTACTCAATGACTTAGCATTTGTCTCTCTTTTTCTTCTTTTGCATCTACACTTCCTTCTTAGTTATCTAGTTTCATAACTTTGATTCTCTTCGTAGGCTAACAATTTCCAAGATGACTCTTATGAATTCTAAACTCATATAACCAACTGCTTACAGATAACTCACATTTAGTATGCCCAATATGTAATCTTTCTCTTCAAATATATTCTACCCAGAATCCATCTCAGCTGATAGTCACTCCATTACTCCAGGAGCTCAGGGCAAACACACCTGAGTTACCATTGACTCCTCTATATACAATCTTTAATTAGCCTACAAATCCCTTTAGGGTAATCAAATATCTTGGATTATCTGGGATTGAGGGGTTTACTGAGAGGATTTTCAGAGTTAAAACAAAAACAATATCAGACCGAGTGAGACAGCTGTTCATTTTACATGATCTGTTCCTTATTACCTCTCTGAGGTCATTTCCTACTAAACTCTTCCTTACTAACCCTACTCCAATGTCTCTGGGCTCCTTGCTTTATGCCAAGCATGTCAAGTACTTTCCACATTAAGGCCGTGGTACTGGCTGCTCTGTTGCCTGGAATGTAATCTTAAATGGCTAACTCCCTCTTAACCTTCAAGCCTGCTCAAATGTCTACTTCTCAGTGGTGCATACTCTGACAATCCGATTATATCTACACCCCACCCCACCCATGTCCCTCTGAATCCGCCTTATTGTATTGAGACTTTAGAATAAACAACTGCCATAATCAAAAGCAGTTTGGAAGAAAACATTGTGACAATTTTATTATATAATGTGTAAAGTGAAAAATTATTATGTATAATTTCCTTGCACATATATGTGAGTGTATTTAATTAAAACATGCTTAGATATTGTATAGACTATTTAAGTGACCTCTGCATCAGTTATGTTTAATCAAGGAAATGTTTATATTTTATATATATCAATTTAATATAACTTCAGTGTAACTTCCACATGTGTTTAAGGAGAGAGAGAGAGCTCAATTTTAGTAATAACTATGGTCATATATTAAAACTTCTTAGATCCTGTACAGTTATAACACGAGTGATTCAGCATGTCTTAAAGTTTTCCACTATTTTCTTCTGGTTCTTCTTCCAAACTAATGACATCTATTCTGCAAGTACTTATGGCTCTTCACTTTATCTGACTATATGGTTTCCACAGTATATTTCAGAAAACAAATAGGAAAAATTTAAGTGGCAATGAAATTCAACAAACGCAGTAACAATAGTTCACAAAACCAAACTGAAGGAATGGCAACCCAAAAAGCCATGAAGAAATTCAAATATATACAAACAGTGATAAAAATGTCGGTACTGCCACCAAAACAAATGGTGAGAATACTATTTTAAGAAATTCATTTTGCCTCCTAAGTCCAAAGATGTTAAACCTTGAAAAACAATCCTCTAGAATCACTGAAATGTTCTATATTGAAAACAACTTCTGTGGTCAAAAAATGTTGATCTCTGAATTAAATTATGTTATGTGGTTAATTTGCTGCAAAATTCCTCACATCATTTGACATATTATTTCATGTTGCAAAGCTGCAAGAGAAGATTTTCTTTTATTGAAGTTCACAAAATTGTGTGGTTAGATACTCCTTCTTTCTCCCCAACACTCAATTTATATTTTTAGAGCAACCAAGTGATCAGTGTTCTAAGGAAAACTTTAGTCACTGTTGTTCTAGAGTGCTAAGAAGGAAGTATCACCATTCCTTCATATCTCTTGTCTTTTCAAGCCACATAAGCTCTGAAGATACTAGACAGACAGTAGAGTAATCAGAGAAAGAAGTTGACAGAAAATCTCTTCCTAAGTGCTTTGTTGTTTTACCTGAAGAATGCTAACTAGGCAAAAGAGACTCTTCGGCCTCAATTTTAAAACTGAGAGGAGACTTCAATCGTGATCGTGTGAAGAGAACTGAACTTAGTTCCCCATTTTGAGCAGCCCCACTATGTCCACATCCCCACCCATTTGCCCTATAAGACTCATATTCTGAGCTACTATATATATCCACCTTAATCACCCGAGGCTGAGTGCCAGAAAATTAAGGAAAGCCTCTTGCTCAGAGCCTATGAAATTATTCAAATTGGCAATGCACAAGTTGCTCAGAGTCTAGCTAAGTGCACTTCGCCTGCCTTACGTAAGCTGCCCCACACAGCTCCAGCCTGTTATGTGGTATCCAGGTGCTATCCTGCCTGGCAGCCTTCTCTTATTTAAGGCTGCAACAAAAAAAAAAAAAAAAAAAAAAAAAATCTGCCTAGGGGCGCCTGGGTGGCTTAGTCGGTTAAGCGCCCGACTTTCGCTGAGGTCATGATCTCGCGGTTCGTGGGTTCGAGCCCCGCGTCTGGCTATGTGCTGACTGCCAGCTCGGAGCCTGGAGCCTGTTTCAGTCTGTCACTCCCTGTCTCTCTGACCCTCCCCTGCTCACGCTGTCTCTTTCTCTCTCCTAGAAATAAATAAAAACATTTAAAATTTTTTTTTAAAAAAATCTGCCTTATCTTACTCAACATGAAAGGAAACTTCAGATCTTATTAAATGTTTCCCATTTCCTAGTCAAGGAGGTGGGTTATAACACAAACACCCCCGAGATCCTGCGATTGTTAGAAAGCTAGGCCACTCACTTCCCAATAGATTATTATTCAGTGAATGAATTTGTTGATCAGTAATCTGTAAGAATTTGGGCAAGTGGAAAAATAATCTGAGAGATATGACGGGACAGAAAGAAGAAAAATCAATGGATCAGATGACAGTCCCAAGATTTGGTCAGGCAAAGGATATATTTCTTGCAGTTTAAGTGGGAAATTAGCTAGGTATGTTTCATGGTCCCCCACCCAGAATGCAAGCTGTCAGATAAAGAAGTTCCAGCTGGAGAAGGATGTGGAGTAGACCAAAGAAGCAGGTGCTGAGTAGGGGGGTAGTCAATAAACAGATGTCCCATGTTGGGAATCATATAAATAAAAGGATATGCATCCTTCCCTCAGAATCATACATAGATACTTTTCATCAGAGAATTAAGAGAGTATTATATCAACAATTAAGCAAAGGACATTATACTTGTATTTTGTGAACATTTCTTCTGTATGAATTGAACTGTGCCCCCAGGAAAATATATGATGAAGTGCTAATCCCCAGTACCTCAGAATGTGACCTTATTTGGAAATATGTAGATATAATTCATGTAAATAAGGTCATACCGGAGTAGGGTGAGGTTCTAATCCAATCTGACTGATGTTCTTATAAGAAGACATGGAGACACATGGGGAGTATACCACGTGAAAATAGAGGCAGAGATTGGAGTAATAACTCTATAAGCCAAGGAATGACAATGATTGATGGTTATCACCATAAAACTAGGAAAGAGCCTGGAACAGAATCTTCTTAAGAGCCTACAGAAAGAACCAGCCTTGTGGAAAGCTGTTCATTCCAGACTTCTAGTATCCAGCATAATTTGTGAAATAAATTCTATTGCTTTAAGTCACCCATATCATACTTTTTATGCCAGCCTTAGGAAATGACTATATCTTCCAAAATTTTCCTCCCCCACTCCCCACTCTGGAATAGTTAGAGACAGAAGAGTGTGAAGAAAGAAAATGAATGAAAAGAAACAAGACAGCATCTAAGCCTCTGGGGAGTCTGGCAGGCACTGGAAACAGAGAGGAGACTAGTGTTAGATTGTATATGAAATTGAAGTTTTACATTAAAATAGTTTGAACTAGATATTCTACACATTATATTTTATGTCTCTAATGTAACTTTAGTTGCAAAGGATCCACTTTAATAAGACAAACTTCAAATAGCATCAATGGACTAAAAGGGAAATTAAGCAGACACTTAGTAAAAGTTATTAGAGAAAAATAAAATTATATATACATATATGCCAACAAGTTCAGAGTGCTCAATAAATCTGTCTCATAGACTGGACTAGGAATGACTGGACTAAATGGGCATTTCCTATTATCAGCTCACTTACTATGGAGCAGCAAGTGGCATTTGTCATAGTGTTGCCCTGATGATCTTAAAGGAAGGTAAAGGAAAGAAAGAAAGAAAAAGAGAGAGAGAGAAGGAAAGGAAAGGAAGGAAGGAAGGAAGGAAAGAAGGAGAAAGAAAGAAAGAGAGAAAGAAAGAGAGGGAGAGAGAGAGAAAAAGAAAGAAAGAAAGAAAGAAAGAAAGAAAGAAAGAAAGAAAGAAAGAAAGAAAGAAAGAAAGAAAGAAAGAAAGTAAAAATTCCACAATTCATTAACAATTAATAAAATTTACATTATACATTTTGGAGATTTATATTTTACAACATTCAGAAAAAATAAATGGAATTATTTTGTCCCTGGCTTCTAGTCACATCATTTCCCCTTTCATTTTTACATTACAAAACAAAACTTCTCCATGTGACTCTATGTCCTAAGCAAATAAAGGGTAACTTTTTTGTGAACTACATACTTTATTCAGCAAAATTAAAACGTAACATTGGTTGAACTTGAGTTTCTCTAAAAGCAGCTTTGCAGCCACTTATTGCTAATTAACTATGTTTCCCGAGTGATATATCAAAATATACCACCAACTAAATTAGGCCTCTTGGAAGACTTTAGTCTTTACAGAGCAAAACACAATGTGGTTGTTTATACAATTACATAACTGTGTATAGAGCCTTAATATATGTATATATATGTAAATACAAGGTATAATATTCAAAGAATGTAGACTATAAATATTTATGTTTTATATATATATACATATGTAATACATTATAATATAGTATATATGCTATATTATATAAAATATATTTCTATTATATCATGTACATTAGATGAATAAATTATAAGACATTATGTTGGGTACTATTGGAGATAAATATAAATAAGATAATACAAAGTTTTTTAACTGTGGGAGAAAGTATATAATTTCTGAAATTATAAATATGACTGATTTGCTAATTGATAACATCACATTCAACTCCAAGTATTTTTAACCTACTGAGGAATTCACTCTGGATTCAATTAAGAAATAAAATAGTGTTTTTGTCCTTGTTTTTTCCTGATAAAGCTGAATTGGGGAATGAAATCAAAATGGATCTGCTACCTCTTTCCTCATTCACCAAATCAACTCCAAGTGTAGACTTCAAGTACTTCTGGAATTTCAAGCTGAAATTTTCTGAGAGAACCATCCCATGCCATCCAATTCAGAGGGAAACAAAAAAAAAAAAAAAAAAAAAATCCACTTATTGGCAATGGCTTTTAGGGTTTACACTATGCAACAGAGGATAATAAATTAGTGAAAATACCACCACGCAGTCTTCTAGTCTAGGACATGTATCAGAATTATTTAAGATTTAACCACTGAATTAATATTTTCCAGATGTCTCATTTTCAGGCAGCAGGGGTCCCTAGTCCCAGTAAGAGGCCCTGAGATATAATAAGTGCTCAGTAAACCACCGGTTGAGAGTTATGCAGCGAGAATAAAGACATTTTTTAAAAAGGTGCGGGGGCACCTGGGGGCCTTGGTCAGGTAAGCCTTGGACTCTTGATTCTGCCTTAGGTCATGATCTCAGGGTTCATGGGATTGAGCTCTGCTGTGAACCTAGAGCCTACTTAGGATTTTTCTCTCCCTCCCTCTCTGTCTGCCTGTCCCCCAAGCTCTCTGCTCTCAAAAGTTAATAAACATTTACACACACACACACACACACACACACACAAACACACAGAAAGGCCAGATTTGAATTTACCATGCAATCCTCCTATGAGGTCTTCAGGAGGCCTCCTCCCCCACATCAGCCACTGAGTAAGATTCACACCATCTTCAGGCCAGCTAAGAGCAATGAATTTGATGTATAGGTAAAATTTTGATTAATTGAAAACTAGTCTGTAAAGCTAATTCAAGTCGGCTTGAATGAACTAGCATGAACAAATACCTATGAGCAGGGTAAGCTGGTGCTGACAGTATAGTAGAGTTGAGGAAATAATAGGAGACAGTTTAAGAAAATAGGCTAAATTGCTTTTTAGAATGCTTTCAATATCAGGTGAGAAATTTTAACCAATTATTCCAATCATTTCATTTGTATATTAAAATGTGCAAAATAACGTTTTATAATTTGTTTTACTGTTTAATTAATAATCATGTAATTATTCTGTCATCAATAATAATCTTGTGATTTAATTGTTTATTCTAGGCATTGTGGGTTAGTTTAATTTTTCGACTGTTTAGAAGGGGAAATAGAAGTTAATACTTGAGATTATTCATTTTCTACCAACATCACCTCTTTTAGCCCAAACTTTTTAAAAGGTCTCTTCTTTATTCCTGAAGAGAAGTGAGAACTACAACTACGTTGTTCTCTTACCATTCCCCACAGGTCCACATTAGGGTTGCCAGTGAAAGGCAAGAATACAAGATTAGAAGGGTAGCAAAAGAAGAACTAGCCATTCTTTTGCAGAGGAGATTTTGACCAGACACATCAGCTTCCTGGTGAGTATCATGACCCACCCACATTGCTGCTGCTTAATAAGACAGGTGTCAGTTTAGGATTGTAGCTGCTTTCCAGGGAGCTGTTTCCAACTACTTGCTTCGGAAACAGTGATGAATTTCCTGAACTTATATCTCTGTCTTTCAATACCTGTGTAAATCTGAAAGTCCTACTGAATTCCATTCTTGACCAAAGCCTAACAAATATTATAGTTAGAAAATAGGCAAAAATTAAAAAATAAAAAATAATCATTAAGGTGATATTTTAGGATTGTATATAATTCTGACAAAATAACAGAATGATTTCTTTAATATATTATAAACCACAATTATTTTTTATATGTTCTTCAGTTAAAATGTCATTCCAAACTTTGGCAAGTATGAGTACATGAATTCTCTGTGTTCATTAGTAACATTCAGCTCATGGTGCCAGCATGGCTCAGTTGGTAAAGCTTCTGACTTTTGACTTTGTCCCAGATCATGGTTTCATGGTTCATGAGATCAAGCTCCACATCAGGCTCTGTGCTGACAGAGTGGAGCCTGCTTGGGAGTCTCTCTCTCTTTCTCTCTCTCTCTCGCTCTCTCTCTCTCTTGCTCTCAAAATAAATAAACATTAAAAATATTTTAAAAATTAAAAAATTCAGTTCTTGAAAACTCAGACTTTACAGAGTTGGCATTTCTGTTAAATCTCTGATAAAGTCTCTTGATAGCATTAAAAATCACATGTGAAAGAACATACAGAATCAAACTTAGCTTTTCTGAAAACCCTTCAGATGAATCACATATTTAGGTTCTTAACCTTGCTTGGAGAGCACATATCTTACTTTCTTACTTCATTATAATGAACTTATACTGTTTAAACATCTTCAAGACGTTTTACAAAAATTATTAGTGATTTCATAGTTTAATAGTACCGTAATGCATCTACTTAACAATTTGCCTAAAATTAAATAATTGATCCTCCATTGCAAATGTACAAAGGACTCTCAGAATGTAAATTGGGAGCATTCAGTATGTCACAGCTTTTTTAATTTGGTTTTCCCTTTGGAACTGAGGCAGGTTCACATAATTCACCTCCCCAAAAAGTCACCTCTTCCTTCCTTCTTTTTCTCCTTCATCTCTGTCTTGATAGCCTCTCTATTTCTCTCTCTCTCTCTCTGTCAAGACATTGACTGTTAGAGGTAGGTTTATTATTATCAACTATGGTAATGCAGAATTATCTCTGTCTGTGTGTAACAAAGTTATTGCTTACTTTCTGGCTTGGTTCCAAATAATATGTGTATACATATACCAAAGGCCTGCTTATATTTACTTACTCACATGAATATGTTGTATATGGGCTATATTCAACAGTTCACGCTATATTAAAGTAAAATCGTACTAATTATAAATACATAAAAGGTTAACTCTTAGTTTTCTTGATAAAACAGTCTATATTTTCCCCCTCAGTTCTACCTCCTAGGAAATGTAGAATTTGAGCACAATGAATTAAGTTACTAATATTTAACATAGTAAGATAACATGATTAATGGTCAGAATAACTTAATACATTTATAAACATTTCTGCAACTGCTCTCTAAATGCTTTTATGTTTTTTGTTAAGATTGTGGAACAAATAAATATTTAGTACTGTAAATGAGATAACATCAAGCCATATGAATTTTCCTGCTTACTGAAGTCAGAGTGTGTTTGAAAATATATATGTAACCATGTCATTTCTTTTCTTAAAGTTCTTCATTGGCCTCCATGTTTCAGGATAAAGTTAAAGCGTCTATGTTAAAGGATCTATGGTTGCTTTGTCTTCCTCATCTGCCTCTTCACTCTGTTTAATAAAACATATGCTATGAGCTGCCTTCTTAGATGAAGACTGTAGATCTTTAAACATAAAAGGAAATGATTTCTTAACAGTCCCTAAATATGAACAAATGGTGCTCCCAAAAAATGTTTGGAAAAAGTAAACCACAATCCACCTTTCTCTCTTTTTTAATATTTTTAATGGTTTTTATTTATTTCTGAGAGAGAGAGACAGCATGAGCAGGGGAAGGTCAGAGAGAGAAGGTGACACAGAATCTAAAACAGGCTCCAGGCTCTGAGCTAACTGTTAGCACAGAGCCCAACACTGGGCTCAAACCCACGAACCATGAGATCATGACCTGAGCCGAAGTCGGACACTTAACTGACTGAGCCACCCACACACCCCAGCACTCTCTTTTTTTAAAAAAGACACTCTCTCTCTTTTTTTAAACATTTTTTAAATTTAAATTCTGTTTTATTTTAGAGAAATGCAGAGAAAGAGAGAGAGAATGAGTGGAGAAGGGGCAAAGGGAGAAAGAGAGAGAATCTCAAGCAGGATCCATGCCCAGCTCAAAGCCCAACATGGGGCTTGAACTCATGAACCATGAGGTCATAGCCTGAGATGAAGTCAAGAGTCTCTGACACTTAACAAACGAGCCACCCAGGTGCCCCCACAATCCTTCTCTCTTCTCATTTACAGAAAAACTACTCAAGATAGGTCAGATATCTAAATAAAACTCTAAAAACTTTTGGAGAAAACACAAGAAAAAAAAACCTTTTCAACCTCGATGTGGCTCAAATGTCTTAGATAGGACTCAAAAGTACAAGCAATGAAAGAAAAAGACTGATACTCTTGACATGGTCAAAAGTTAAAACAAGCAAATACCTATTCTTCAAAATCACTGAAACAAAAATGGAAAGGCAAGAAAAAACCTGGAAGAAAATTTGTTCAAACATGTACCTGACAAAAGACTTCTATCTTAAATATATAAATAATTCTTTAATCTCAGTTACAGGGTAATAAACAACTTGATTTGAGGGAAACGTGCAAAGATTTGCAGAACACTTCACTTACACACACACACACACACACACACACATCACATTAAAATATATTTATATACAGATATAAAATGAATTAAAATATATTTATATATAATGCATAAGCACATGGGAAGATATTCAACATCATTAATCATTAGAGGAATGCAAACTAGAAACTAAAAAGAAATAGCATCACAAACCCATGAAAATAGTTAAAATTAAGAAATGCATTAAAACCAAGTGTTATTGAGCAGATGGAATAACTAGACTTTTTAGGCATTGTTGGTGGGAATATAAAATGATATAATCAATTGGGGAAAGTAGTCTGGTCATACCTTACAAAGCAGCTAAAAATACACTTATAAATAATCAGTGATTCAACTCCCTTATATTTACCCAAGTTATAAAAACTTTCATCCACACAAGGTTTATATCCACACAAAGTTTAGGCACCATTCAATAGAATTTCTGCTTTAGATGTGGTTGTCACAGAAGACCTCTATAAAAACACTTGTAAGTTGAAGCTGGATTGCCAGGAGAGAGCACCTCATGCAAAGCCTGGGGAAAAAAAAACTGTTGGACTCTAAAGTACTGGCTAGAACAAAGCTTTACAATGGGAAGCTTGGCCAAGAAGAAGGCCAATATTTCTAGAAAAGAAGATGCTGAGATGATGATGGCAGGCAGTGAAGAATTAGAGAAACAAAGAAGCCATATCAAAAAGGAACTTAGAGCCCTGATAAAAAAAAATTAAAAACCAACTAATAATATTTCCAACAACAGCATAGCAAAGAATATCACAAACAACAAATAACACTATTATGACTTCATATATTTCCAAATGGTGTATTTTCATTTTAACTTTTTTTGCATGTATAAATGATGTAAGAGCTCCATGTGTATCAAAAGAGAGCAATGTTAGCATCAATATTGACTAAAATCATTTGTCCTATATATAATTAATTGTTTGATCTACAACTATTATGTTGTAGCATCATGTTATGCTACATGATATTCTGCTTTATGCTTGGGTCATATTTTTCTTTTATGTTTTTGCCCTTCTAGAGATCTGTCTTTTTCTCATTAACCTAAGGACCAGGCTCCTTCACCATATTCTGATCATCTAGTGCGTAGAACCTCTAGTTTTGTCAAGGCCCTTCCATTACTGCTGTGTTCACAGTGAATGCTTTATACATATCTGCTGCATATATTTCTTCCTCTGACTTCCCACCTTGAACTCTTGGGTTACAGTTTCTGATACAAACTTCTTGGCAGTTTTCTCCTTTATTTTGTTATAATGCACTTTCAATTAACTTGTTCAGTTAGAGGTCAAAGACAAAACTTATGGAATTTGTGCACTTGTGAAAATGTTTCTACTGTGCTTTCACATATGTTTGTGTAATATGTATAATTGCGTGTCTGAGTATTAAAGATTCATAATTGCTTTCCTTCAGAAGGATGATTTATTAGCCCATTCAGCATCCTGTCTGGCCTATGAAAATTCAGTTCCTCAGTAGTAATAAATTAAAGTTTCGGCAGCTTATATCATCCCTCATTGAGCTGTTTCCAGTTTCAGTATGTTTTATGCAACTAAGTTCTTTGATATGATACAGAGAAGTGCAAAGAATAATGAAGTTTCTGATTATATTTAAGTTAAAGATAATTATTAATAAGGAACCTTAGAAAATGAATAATGCAGGCATGTTCTCTGATCAAAAACAACTACCTCTGACTTTGTATTCCTCTACAAGATATTGGCCTACATTTAAATTGACCTCAACTTTTCAAAATAAACCCTAATTAAGAAATATTATTCTATATTCAAACTAAAGAAAGCCAATACATTTTGTTTCCAGAAACAATAACAAAATGACCCAAAGCATTTTGTAGCATACGGTTCTGAACAAGTCAGTAAGAAATAAGCATACATTGAACTTCAACCTCCTTACAATCTATAGTAGATTCTTGGTCTTGATAACCTAGGTTAGGCATACATATTAGAAACTTTGATTAGAAGTTGTCAGTTATAAATCTCAAGTCAAGTCTGAACACTTGTTATTTTGTAGAAACTTATAGGATTCAAATTCTGTTGGTAATGGATGATGTGAAGGTGAAGTGGCTTCTCACAAGAGGCAGGACAGCTGGGTCCTGGCCTGCCCTACATCCATGTTGAACTCACAAATATTCAGCTGTTTTTGCTCTCAGATGAGGCCTTTGCCTTTGAGTAGTCCATTAATAAGGGGGCTTTTCATTTCATGAATTCTCAAGAATAATCTTTTAGGAATTATGGAACCAAGACATCATGTTACATTTTAACTGTTTTTTGGGAAGAGTTACCTTAATAAAAAAAATTGTTCTTGAACTCTTGGCTAAATGATTCATTCATATCTGCCTATATTCATTCTATAAATATCGAAAATCTACCTGATTGTTTTTAGCAATTTACTGTCCCTTGTCCCAAAACTATTAACAAGGAATGCAATTTTGCTTTAGAATATTATCAGCTATAATGTGAAAATTTTAGATTTCAAGTGAAATTTTAAAAATTCCCACTGAACAGAAGTTTTCAGCATATAAATGCTCTCTCTAGATCTTGTAGTGCTATATTAAAATGATCGGAGAAGCTAATAAAGGCAAAATTCAGGTGCTATTAATTTTTCTTTTCTTCATTGGAAAAGTACACACACCTATGCAAATATAAATTTACCATTTCAAAATAATACAATGATAGAAATTACATAACCTACTTACTAAAAATGTCAAATCAAATCAAAATAAAAACAAAAACAACAAATGCAATATTATAATTGATAGGATAGGGTTATGTATGTAGAGCCATTAGTAACTGAAACATTTTGCATTTTAAAAACATATTATCTTAGAAAATAAAGAATAAAGCCAATGACTTCACTCATATGTACCTTTAAAAAAGTAATTACTATCATATAGAAAAACTGTGTTAGTCTTAAAGCAACAAAATGGAAAAACAATTTGCTAGCTCCATGTTTTGTAAATGCATAGATTGTTTGATCAATCGGTTTCCCTACTCGAGACTCTCTATGCCTAAAAAAAATTCAGTAGATCTGTTGCTACATTCTTCCCTTTACTAGAATATTTAAGTAAATTCAATAGCTTTCTTAAAACAATTTTTTTTGTAAGATATTCCCATAGTGATGTGAAACTACTTGGAATGGTTGATATAAAACCATGATATTTATGGAGGGTTGAGGTAAAAGAATAATGTATTTAAGTGCAAAAGAGGGAAACAAATTGAATGGACAGAAAAGTATAAGTGACATTTCAAATCTAAAAATGGCATTTTTCTAGAGACCATAAATCATTCGTTTTATTTTGAAGTTTTAATATAGGAAGCTGGCTAGAACACACAAAAATGACTTCATACTAGATTTTCTATTTCTGACTGCAGTAACTATTTCAAAGAATTGCACATTCAAACCAATTCAAAAATTATACATTAATTAATTTTAAAGTCACTGTAAACTGACATATTAAAATAACTTAAGTAATGCAAAAATGTAGGGAAATTCACATGCATGTTTACATTCTTATTTCTCTCTTATAAAACATTTGTACCTAGTTACCAATCGGTAGGATATTTTCCTGAGAGAATATGCAAAAATGGACTCATGTGACCAAGAATTTTAGGATAATGATTTCTCCATGCATTTTATTGAAAGGTATTTTATTTTCTCTTAAAATCCTAGTCACTTAAATATGCCTCAGTAATGACATATTTTTAAGTGTGACTATAATTTCATATATGTGAGAGAGAAGGGAACCATATAATCTAGTTAACTCAACATGTACGAAGTTTATGATATATATATCGTAAACCTTTTGTAAAGGTTTAAAATGTAGAACATATTTTATTTTTTATTGAAATATATTTGACTTATAACAGTGTATGAATTTTACCTGTACATGCTGATTTGATACACTTATATATTATAACATGATTGCCATTGTAGTGATCCACCTCAATCATGTCTTTTTTTGTGGGTGGGATAATGAAGATATAGTCTCTTAGCAAGTCTGATGATTATAATACAATATTGTCTATATTCACTACACTGTTCATTAGATCTCAAGGTCTTGCTGCAAATTTATGCCCTTAAACTACATCCCTCCTAATCTCCCACCTCCAGCCCCTGATCATCTTTGTATTCTCTGTTTTTATGAATTAAGCTTTTTTAGATTCCACATATAAATGATATAATACATATTTGCTTTTCTTTGACATATCAACTTAGTATAATGACCTCAAGTTCCATCCATGTGGTTGCAAATGGCAGAATTTTCTTCCTTCTTATTGTTGAATAATATTCCACTGTGTGTGTGTGTGTGTGTGTGCGTGTGTGTATGCATCACATCTTCTTCATACATTTATCCATTGATGGGGACTTAGGTTGTTTTCATGTCTTGGTTATTGTGACTAATGCTGCAATCAATGTGGGTGTGCAGATATCTCCTCAATATTCTGTTTTCATTTCCTTGGGATATATATCCAGAAGTGGAATTGCTGGATAATATGTGGAGAAAACAAACGTAATGAGTGCTGGTGAGGATGTGGAGAAAAGGTAACTTTACATACTGTTGGTGGGTATGTAAATTGGTTCAGCTTGTTTGGAAACAATATGAAAGTTTCTGAAAAAGTTAAAATAGATCTGCTGTATGATCTAGCAATTGTACTTCTGGATACATTCTCCAAAATTAAAAATAGCACCACACTTTAAATGTTTACTTTTCTCTCTAATTTATTCATTTTCTCACTTCATATGTCATTCCTTATATACTGTATCTTTTTCTTTCCTTGGGTGCCTGGCTGGCTCAGTCAGTAGAGCATGTGACCCTTGATCTTGGGGTTGTAAATTTGAGCCCCATGTTGGGTGTAGAGATTATATAAGACTATATCCTTTTTGAGACACCTGGGTGGCTCAGTCAGTTGAGCATCTGACTTTAGCTCAGGTCATGATCTCATGGTTTGTGGATTCGAGTCCCATATTGGGCTCTGTACTGATAGCTCAGAGCTTGGAGCCTACTTCAGATTGTGTCTCCCTCTGTCTCTGTAGCCCCAGCCCCCACCCCCTACCCTCCAAGCTCGCATTCTGTCTCTATCAAAAGTAAATAAACATTAAAAAAATATGCCCTTTCTTTTTCTCTTTCATCTTAATGCTAAATTCCATTATCTTTTAGGTTTTAGTGCAAGCATTTTATTTTAGAATAGCAATTAATCTAATCTGAACTGCAGGTCACTATATCAATTTATAGCACTAATTTTGAGACTGTGTTCCTTTACCTTCTCTTAATACTTAGTAAGTTCTTGCTACTTCAAACATTCTTAATGACATGATTATCAGAATGGTTGATTGGTATTGTCTCTACTGACCTGGGTAGGTGACATGGTTCCAATACTGATTATTTTACAAGCTTGGCCTTTGGAATATTCAGGCCTAGCCCAAAGGGTTTATCTCCCTTAACATAGAATTAAGCAGTGTGAGCAAGTAAACAAAGAGTATGGATTTAATCCTTTTTGGGACAATTAATATTATTCTGAAAGAGAGTGCTATCTTCTTTCTGTCATCACAAGAACTAAAGATCATGTAAGCCTCCAAAATTTAGGGTTTATTGATAAAGAGAGCCAATGAAAAAGAAAGTAAAGTTCTGAGATAGTCAAGGTCCATATTCCATTGCTTTAATTTCTGCAAGAGCTTGTTGTAGGTTGACCTCAAGCACAGTTAAATACTAACATGCTATTTCTGCTTCTGTAAATCTACTTAACAAGCTTGTGCTTCCCTGTTCTGGTTAACCACACCGTGTATGCAAAGGTTACCAGACACCTCCTTACCATTCGGAGTCAGGTGGTCTGTCACATAGTCACTACCCCACGGTTTCTCAAATGGCTAACTATGATTGGTCATTTCAAACCCTCTTAAGACAAAGAACTTTAAAATGATAGGTTCCCACCAAATCTAACGTCTGTGTGTCACAATATAACTGGCTACCATGAAATTCTGTAAATTGCAATTGGTGAACTAAATAATGACATATTCTGCCTTCCTGAAATCCATATAAGCTCACTGCTACCTTTGTTTGGAGCCATTCTCTGCATTTCTCTCCTTAAGATCAGGAAATCAGGTTTGGCCCGGCCTTGAATAAAATCTTGCCTCACTTCTAATTCGGCATTTGGTGGTTTTTCCGACCTTCACCCTGCTTCAGAGCTATGTCTCAATTCAGTTCATTGGAATTCGCTAGCATGTGGATTGAAAATATAGTAGAGTGGTTTCAGAGCACAGACACTGGAGTAGTCACTTAGCATTAGATTATAATTTGTTGGGGTACATGGGTGGCTCATTTGGTTGAAGCATCCTACTTCTGCTCAGGTCATGATTTCCAGTTCATGGGTTCACGTGCCACATTGGGTTCTGTGCTGAAAGCTCAGAGACAGGAGCCTGCTTTGGATTCTGTGTCTCCCTCACTCTCTGCTCCTTCACCACTCGTGCTCTGTGTCTCTCTCAAAAATGAGTAGATATTATTAAAAATTTAGATTATAATTTGTTAATTAAAATCTGAGTGATTGCTGACAAATTTATTTATGGTTTTTGAACCTTGTGTGTCTAATCTGTCAAGTGAAAATAATAGTTAATAAACTGTTGTGTAATTTAAACATGTTGGTGTATGTAAAAACACTTAGAATTCTGTTTAGTAGACAGAAAGGCACAGTGGTTTGGTATTATTATATGAGGCAATAGGGCATGTTTGAATTAGTTTTTTTCCACACTTCAACAAAGATGTGGGGGCTTGTAGCCCACAAATGCAAGATCATGACCTGGGCAGAAATCAAGAGGAGGCACTTAACTGAGTGAGCCACTCAGGAGATACTACACTGATTTTTAAAACCAGTTTATATTTTACTCCTACATTTCAATTTGAACTAACCAAATCACATGCATTTTCTTGAGATTTTTAAATACACATTTTTTGCATTTTTTCCCCTAAGAGCACACTTAATTATGTTGGATCTTCTTTTTTCTCTGTCTATTAAAAAGAGCTTCCTTCAACTCTTTATTCTTTTTAGTATAATTGTGCACAGTTTTCTAGAGACTGCCCTACATGACACTGCCTGTGTTTTGAGCAGCATCGATTATTTGGGCTTTTGGGAGGGTTTATATGTCTTTGTTTTTGTTTTACAACTTCGGTGCAAACTTCCTTACATGTTGACTTTATTTTTTTCTACTAGTTATTTTTTCTTATCCTTGACAACTTGGTTTTTATCTTTTCTTTTCTTAGCATTTTATTTCCAAGTAGCTCTAACTTTTGATTTTAGCAATTTACAATGAAAACCCAGTTTCCCTTAAACTTTTTATTATTATTCAATGAAAATCTATTTCTGTTGTTCTATAATATAGCTTTATGTTGCTTATTAGCCTTTTTTGACCATAAACATTTTCCTTTTCCTTTTATTTTTAGTGCATTTTGTGATTTACCCTGGGCCTGTTGTGATTCTTAGCTATAGTTGGAGTTCCTTCTGTATAAGCTACTTGTGGCATATTATGAATTAGTCATCTGTTTATATTGGACTTATATTAGGCTTAAGTTGTATTCTATCAAGAACTTTCTCGACTATTGTACCTGCAGATATAGCTCACATGTAATCTTGCAAGGGATTTTTCTGGCTCAATGAAACTCTGAATGATATAAGATTTAGGTTTGTAATTGGTCTTTGCTTTTTCTGAGAGAAAGCAGTTATTAGGCTTTTTGCCCCATCTTTGGCCAAAACTTTTTTTTTCAAAGATAATTTGTCACTGCATAGTAATGATTCAAACCCATATCCTCTGTCACTCAATGTGTCTAAGAATGATCCGGTCCAAACCAAGAGCTTATTGCCTTTTACTTAAGACTTTGCCATTTTCTTTGATACCTCTAAATACTTCCACCCTATTCAAAGTCTGATGCTCTCTGCCATTATCCACTTTACCCTGCTTCCACTTTACCTAAATTACCAACTCATCTTTAGATATTGTTTGAATTCAAGGAATATAGATGATTCTTGATTGCATGTAAAGATTTTGTCTATCATCTTATTGTTTCAGATAGCTTCAGAGAGAAAGGAATAAAGAATGTCTCTGTATACTCTACCATCTTACTGCAGTAGTGTAATAAATTATTTTTTTTTATTTCAGAGAGAGAGAGAGAACGAGAGAGAGAGTCAGAGGGAGAAAGGGAGACAATCTTAAGCAGGCTCCGCTCTCAGCATGGAGTTAGATGCAGGGCTTGATCCTATGACCCTGGAATTATGACCTCAGCCAAAATCAAGAGTCAGACATTCAACCAACTGAGCCACACTGGTGCCCCATAAAAATTTTAAAATAAATAATTTGACATTCATTTCATGATTACAAAAATTAGATTTTAAACTAGTTCGTTTTTCAAATCTGACTTTTATGTAACATTTTAAATTAGTAAACCCAGTTCTAAAATTTTTAGTGTTTTAATAAGATATTTTAATTCCCAATAAATAAATCATATTACATTTTATTAATATGAATTGAATAAAAGAGATAAAGAATTTTACCCTTTATTATTTTTCAAACTAATCCAAGATATCTTTTTTAGCATTTGTGTGTCTATGCTCATGTATAAATTACTTCTGTGTTTTGTAAATGTCCATGAATCTCAAAAGTGTACAATCAGTTAAGCTACAATAGTTTAATAGTTTAACATACTTGATGAAAATATTGAAAGTGAAAATCTCCAATAACTATTTAATTGATTCAAACTTTTAATCTCTTAAACTTTACTAAGAGCCAGCTCCTTAACAAATTAACAACACATTAGCAAATTAAATTTGGTTATACCAAAGTTATTTTAAAAAATAGATTAAGTCATACTCAGAAAGTTGCCTCAGGGCTTGACAAATTTGCTATAATCCAGTCTTGACCTATATATTTGCAGTCTGATAACTACTTTTACTGGCTTCTCTTTCAAAGAATTTTGTCATAGTCCTATATCATTTTATTTGGTTTGAATCTATTTTTCCTACAACTTAATAAAAACCTTAAAATGTAATTGCTTAATATTGTTATCAATCTCTATTATTATGGGTTGTTTTCTCCAATAGCCTCCAGTAATTCTGACTAAAAATATATCCTATCTCAACTTACATTGAATTAGTTTATTCAGATACTTTGTGAACAGTGAGGAGATGACTCATTAAAAAGGTTAACCAAAATTCCATCCCCCACAAAAAAGTATTTATTAGTTTATCAGTTGTTTTTATAATTTTATGACTGATTAAGGTATTCACAAGGCATTACCTATGGCTAAAAGATAATAAAAACAAACAAAAATTCTTTAACTGGGAGCAAAGGTATACCTTAAATAATGATCTTTGTTTTAGAAAAACAACCTTATTATTATTATTAAACCTTTGGTTTATTTATTTGTTTCAGAAATTTTGTTCTTGTGTCATGGTCAAAATGGCTTAGGAAAGAGGACTTGCTGTAGCTCAGTTGTACTGCAGAAGACTTTTAAATTTGGGAAGGAGAACTGGGGAGAAAGTGACTAATAGCTAGAAAAAAAACAACAGTTACCAAGAAAAGGGAAGAGCGAAAGACTGGGAAGATGAAGCCAAGTGACTATATTTGTGTGTGTGTATATATACATATATATACTAGTAAAACACCTGCAGTTAAAGACAGAGCTTCTAGTGCTGTGGTTTGCTGAATTCCTATTCTCAATCATGGTGAAATCTCCACTTTTTCTTTAGGAAAAATGGAAAGCATGCACTCCATTTTATGTTGATATCGGAATAGCATGGATAAAAGTAAAGTTATAAACATCATGCTGTGAAAGATATTGAAGTTTTAGGGGAGCCAGAAAATTGAAGACAGATATGCGTAAATAATATTTGCCACTTCTTAAGAAACAGTGATATTAATGGAAGAGGCACTGGATTTCTTCATATGTTAAGAATGAAAATTTGAGTTAATTTTAAGAGAATATTGAAGTATGTGATGAATTCTGGATTACAATTAGATGAATACAGTATTATTAATTGAATGAATCTTAATAGCTAAAACCATCATCATTACTATAATTTTGCCTCTGTAATTACTTGGGATTGATGTAAAAAATATAGCATCCATTTCCTTCATTTAAAAATGATCTTCATTATATATCCACAAAGAATTTAATTTTTGTATTTCATTTACCCATAACCAACTGCTCATTCACATGCATTTATCTTCATGCAATTACATTCATTTTTCCTTTTATTTTTATTTATTTTTATTTTTTAATAGTTTATTGTCAAGTTGGTTTCCATATAACACCCAGTGCTCATCCCCACAAGTGCCCTCCTCCATGCCCATCACCCCATTCCCCTCCCCCCACTGCCATCAATCCTCAGTTTGTTCTCAGCATTCAAGAGTCTCTCATGGTTTGCCTCCCTCCCTCTCCCCCACTATTTTCCCCCTTCTTCCCCACGGTCCTCTGTTAAGTTCCTCTTAATCTTCCTATATGTGCAAACATATGGTAGCTGTCCTTCTCTGCCTGACTTATTTCGCTCAGCCTAACACCCTCAAGTTCCATTCATGTTGCCACACACGGCCAGATTTCATTCTTTCTCATTGCCATGTAGTATTCCATTGTATAGATAAACCACATCTTCTTGATCCATTTGTCCATTGATGGACACTTAGGCTCTTTCTATATTTTGGCTATTGTTGAGAGTGCTGCTATGAATATTGGGGTACCTGTGCCCCTATGCATCAGCACTCCTGTATCCCTTGGGTAAATTCCTAGCAGTGCTATTGCTGGGTCATAGGGGAGTTCCACTGTTAATTTTTTGAGGAGCCTCCACACTGTTTTCCAGAGGGGCTGCACCAGTTTACATTTCCACCAACAGTGTAGGAAGGTGCCCATTTCTCTACATCCTCGCCAGTATCTTTTCATTTTTTTAATATATAAGGACTCTTCTGTTTTAACTAAAACTATGTCTTATAAGGTAATCCCTTTCATAACCATAAAGCAGTCATATGCCCAGCATGTCAAATATATTCAGGAGAAATATTCATCAATCTACTTTCATTTTTAAAGATTATGTTAGGACTGAAGATTTAATTGTTATTAACATTGATGAAAACATACTAGTTGCTTTTTTCTCTCCCAAAATTTTTTCTCCTGTATGTTAAAAAAACACTTCATGGAATGTTTATTTTTCTGTAAAATTTTCTCCCAAAGTAAGCATTTGACAGTTTTAACCGATCATTCCCTCCTGTCCTCTCCACACAATTGAATACTTTTTTTCACTGGATATAGACTCATCTCCAACTAGGAATATTCCAATCAAAATGAAATTGACTTCTTTCTTACACAAAACATTATTTTTTATTATTTTCCAAAATCATGGTGCCCACAACAAATCTAATTTATTTACCCACCCATGTTTTTATCCTGGGAATCTATAATATTTCCCCAAATATACTACTGATTAGAAATTCTTATTTTTTTCTTGAGCATAAAAATATTCCTCTTTGAAGAAGATGTTTGCATAAAAGAATAACATCACTTTACTGTTTTATAGTTTCTTTCCTCTTGGGTATTATTCTGCTCACTACTTTTTTGTTTTACCAGTTATAATAGTTGGTCTCTATAGAATTAGTTGCCCTATACTTTTGTTTCTTTGAGTATTGAAAAAAATGATTTTAGAAAATTTAGTAATGAACATAGGCCAACATTCTATTTCCAGCTCGTACAAGGGAAGAACTTTCTAACTAAGCCAGTTCAAAAATCCAATACTACAGGAACATTATATAGACAAAGAAAATGTTTAAATATTTTTATAAGACAAAATACTTACAGATAAAGATTATTGGATCCCTGAATGACCATCAGCTTGGTCATTATATAACTAGTTTTCTAAAAGAACAAGAACAGTTGCTTCCTAATGCTAGTAGGAATTACATTTTCCCCCAAAAGAATATTGTAAATGACATCACAAAAAATACCTTTTTCAGACTAGGCTTTTGTTAATTTTCCTTGTACAACTGTATTTTCTTCAATACAATTCAAAAGATTTCATCTTGTCTAAAATGTTTTTTCTTAAAATGGGAGAGTAATTTTCTTTTAGTTAGCACATAACTGGAGCTAGTTTGTGCACTAAAGCAAAGGTGTAGCCTACAGGCAACAATAACTGTAGAGTCAGCTAATATACCATTAAGTAAGAGTGCTCTAGTTTACTTTTATTTTCATTCTCTCATCCCGTGGCTTCAGATCATTTGCTTTGTCTGTTCTAAGAGTCACTGTAAGAGGCTATTAAATTGTATACTCCTGCTTACCTTTCCTAGCAGCTTTTTATAGGACAATTTGTACAGGTAAGGATAAATAGTAATCACCAGTCTCCAATCAGCAATTAGCTCCAATTAACGCTTCTCAGCTGCTCAGTCAGGCCTGTGCAGACTTCCTTCAGCTGCTTTAAACACTGAAGCTTGATCACAACATAAGCTAAAAATTTAAGAATCACTCATATCTACTCATTCTCATGGACAAATTTTTTGATTACCTCTAATGCATGCAGCTGTAGGCAAATCAGTATCCAGGTGGCAAAATGAGACCATGAAATATATAGGAGATTGGTGGAGCTAAGCTATCAAAAAGAATGAAACTTAAGGCGTATGTCACACATTCACAATTTTGCCTGGAAACCTGGAAAGAGTTCAGGCTCTATCCAATATAAGTTTCTTATTACAGTATTCAAAAACACATGAATATGAAAATATAAAAAATCATGAATAATAACAGATAATAAAAAAATGATTAAAGAAATACAATGAAAGTGTAAACAGCCATTTATTTTTATCTTACACAGTTGGACAAACAAGTAGCAGGAACGAAGAGAGAAAAATGAAAGGGAGAAGGGGAGAAAAAAGGAAGGAGAAAGAGTGAACACTCAATGCTATTATTGGTGTGGTAACTGGAATACTTACTAATGCACCACTAGTGAGAAGAGAAAGAAGGTTAGCCTTTCTGGAATGCTGCTTATCATGTGTTTATTAAGAGCTTAAAATGCTACTTTTCACATCAGTAATAAAATTTGTGAAGATTTATCCTAAGGGAAAAGGGATAAGCACAAAAGTTTTATACAAATGGGTTAATCTGAGATTTTCTAATAATTGTAGAAATTTAAAACAATATACATTTTTAAAAACAGTAAACAACTTTCTAAGACAATATTATAAAACTTTTAAAATTATGTGATTAACAGCATTTAATGATTTTATCTCATGTTATCTTCTTTCTTTTTTTGAAGTTTATTTATTTATTTTGAGAGAGAGAGAGAGAGAGAGAAAGCCAGGGAGGGGCAGAGAGAGAGAGGGAGAGAGAGAATCCGAACCAGGCTCCTTCTGTCTGCACAGAGCTGGGCACCAGGACTTGAATTCAGGAACCGTGAGATCATAACCTGAGCTGAAACCACGAGTTTGACACTTAACCAACTGAACTACCCAGACATCCCTATCTTATGTTATCTTTTAGGAGTTTTATACTTTTGTGTTGTGCACTTAGATCTTGATCTACTTTGGGTTCGTTTTTATGAAGGATGTAAGGTCTCTGAATAATTATTTTTTTGCATGTGGATGTCCACTTGTTCACACACCATTCGTTGACAAGATTATCTATTCTCCATTGTATTCTCTTTGCTCTCTTGTCAAAGATCACTTGAATGATATTTATGTGCATCTACCACTGGGCTCTGTATTTGGTCTCATTGATATATTCATCTTTTCTTTCATCAATACCACATTGTCTTAATTACTCTCCTTTTTTGCTAACTTTTGTTTTCTTTCCAGATTTTAGTTTCTCTCTCCTCCAGTTGCCTTACCAAATTTAAAAGTCTTCTGCAGTACATCAAGCACTCTTTCCTAGCCCACTTTGACCATGACATGAAAATAAACTTTCTGAAACAAATAAACCAAAGGTTTAATAATGTTTTTCTAAACAAAGATCAATCTTTAAGATACACTTTCACTTCCAGTAAAAGAATTTTAGTTTATAGATAAAACAAAATAGATAGACATAGATAATGATCTCTTCAACGCTTTATAAATACCTTAATCAGTCAAAAAATGATACAAACAATTAACTAACAAATACTTATTGTAGATGGAATCTTGGTTAACCTTTTAAAAGAGTCATCCCCTCATTGATGATGTACACTTTTATATAGTATCTGGAACTACACTCATTATTTTCTTTCAAAATGTTTTTTCTCCAGTGCATATTTCCTGAACTCTTCAAGACATGTTAGTAAAGTATTCATAACATTATGCAAAGTTTAGGAGAATTGTTGTGTTGTACAAAAGCCCATTTTAAATCTAAACTATAGTAATTTGATTGTATTCTTCCAATATAGGAGAGTGATAACATATTCTCATCAGTAAATAGTGACTCACTTAGAGTTTTAAAAAAATCAATCTTACGATTAGAGATCTTTACAGTTGTGGAACAGGTTATATTTGTCCAAGTTTAAGAAAAATTTGTGGGTAAGCATGAACTGTTAATCCATAAAATATAGAATTTGTCAATAAGACAATGGATTAAATCCAAACTAATCTATTATATTCATAGAAATATATACTTATAATTCTAATGCTAATTAAGTGAGATTATGGGTTGTGTAGGACAAGATCAGTTCAGCTGCACTAAAATCTCCAAGAATGCATAATTATAAATAGGAAATAGATCACAAAATATGTAACTGCAGTGCAGCAGGATCATCCCTATGAGATAATAGCAGAGAATCTTATGTATTGACATGAACTCTCTCACTTTTCTCAGCTCAGTGACCTAAAAGGCAGTTATTGCCAGCTTCGTGCCTTTTTGACCTAAAAAACTTCAAGTCTCTGCAGGAATCATTCATCATAAAAATCCAGGTGTGTCTCTGAAAAACAAGGTTGGTAAGGAGCTCCTGGGTGGCTCAGTCAATTAAGTGGCTGACCTCGGCTCAGGGCATGATCTTGCAGTCTGTGAGTTCGAGTCCCATGTCAGGCTGTGTGCTGACAGCTCAGAGCCTAGAGTCTGTTTCAGGTTCTGTGTCTCCCTCTCTCTCTGCCCCTCCCCCGCTCAAGTTCTGTCTCTCTCTGTCTCAAAAATAAATAAATGTTAAAAAAATTTAAAAAACAAGGGAGTTATTAGTTCACTATATGCACTCACATGTGTTCCTGATGCCATTAAAACGTTGGCACCACTTCTTTGCTTGTTTAATAGGAAACTGAAGCAAAAGCAACCATGAATTTTTCCATTAGGTTTCTACCTTAAAGTCTTAAAGTGTACTAATACTTTATAATTGGCTTTATTTTCTCTAGTCCCACAAATTGTTTATGCCATTGTGAGCAAAGCCAATGATTTTGATACATTTTGACTCTATCATATATTTAACTTGACTAGCCATTATTAAAGCACAAACTCTGTTGATTAGAAATAGATACAGGGCGCCTGGTGGCTTAGTCGGTTAAGCGTCCGACTTTCGCTTAGGTCATGATCTCGCGGTTCGTGGATTCGAGCCCCGCGTCGGGCTCTGTGCTGACAGCCAGCTCAGAGCCTGGAGCCTGTTTCAGTCTGTGACTCCCTCTCTCTCTGACCCTCCCCTGCTCACGCTGTCTCTCCCTCTCTCCCTCTCTCTCCTAGAAATAAAAAATAAAAATAAAAATAAAAAAATTAGAAATACGATAAAAACGGAGTATAAAACATGGCCATTTAACTTACATAACTGTCTTAATTATTTTTTTACCTTTCACACTAAGTCACCCATTTCCAGAACATAACTTCAAAATCTTAAGCATATTTAAAAATCCCTAGGCACTGGAAACAGAGTCAAGAGTTGAAATTCCAAACTAGTTGGCAGATAATACCCCACAATAACATGCATTTGTGATTTTACAATACCGCTTTCTATAGTAAGGATTCTCATTAAGTGTTATCATTATTCCATACTTGAACCATACTCTGATTCTTTATCAATGTGCATTTTAGGTACCACACTCATAAACAATATATAACAGCCCATGTATTAATATTTGACAGTGTCAATTTGTTCTTCTTATGTGAACATGATCTAGAGTTCACATTCAAGAATTATTTGTACCAGATCATGTGATATTTATTAATTTGATCATTTTTCCTGAAAATAACAAATTTCTTTATAACACTACACATTCTATACTATTTTGCTTGATTTTCCTTGACATATTTATTCTTAATTTCTGCTAATTTGAAGTAAAATCTTCTTCTGAAATCTGAAAATTTGGGTGACGTTTGAACAAACAAGACATAGCAAATGAATCTGACTTGTTACTAAATGAAATAATTAAGTGAACATGAGTTTTATATAAAGATCAATTAATCATCCTATCTCTTACTTTTGGCAAGAGGTTTTATGTATCACTACTCATTCCTTTATCTAACATAGGTCTATGTGAGTCTAATGTCCATCTTTAAAAATGGAAATAATAATTGGGTATTTACACAAAGAAAACAAAAACATTAATTTGAAAAGGTATATCACGTACCCCTATATACATATTGCAACATTATTTACAATAGCTAAGATATGGAAACAACCCAAATGTCCATAGATAAATGAATGGATAAAGAAGATATGGTGTATATACATATATATACATGTATATATATACATATATAATATGTATAATATATAATATTTTACATAAATATTTATATTTTTACATACATGCATACAAAATTTTACATATTTATACATAAAATATAAATATATAAATATATTATATAAAATAATAAAATATATAATAATATATGTATATAATATGTATTACAATATATATAATATATGTGTATGTTATATATATATAATTGAATATTACTCAGCCATAAAAAAGATTGAGATTTTGCCATTTGTGATGACACGGAAGTACCTAGAGGGTATTGTACTAAGTGCAGTCACTCAGACATAGAAAGACAAATACTATATGATCTCCTTTATTATGCAATGTAAAAAACAAAAAACAAAGAAACAAAAATAGTCTTTTAAATACAGAGAACAAATTGGTGGTTGCCAGAAGGGAAGTGAGTGGAAGGATGGGTGAAATAAATGGGATTAAGAGGTACCAAAAATGCGGAAAATAATAATAATAAATCCCTAATTTATACTTTATACAGTTGTTCAAAAAATCATGTTAGTAAATGTATAGAAAGTACAGAAGATGGTTAGAAAAAATTTTAAAAATTTTAAGATCTATATAAATCCAGGATATTCATACCATGGCCTTAGGATCAGGCAACTCTCAATCCACAAATTATCTGTGCAAGTTATATGACATTCTCTTTTCTTATGGTTATTTATTTATTTTTGAGAGAGAGAGGGTGTAAGAGGGGGGAAGGGGATAAGAGAGAGGGGGAGAGACAATCCCAAACAGGCTCTGTACTGTCAGCTCAGAGCCCAAAGTGGGGCTCACTCTCATGAACTGTGGGATCATGCCTGAACCAAAAGCAAGAGTCAGATGTTTAACCGACTGAGTCATCTACACATCCCAACATTTTATTTTTCTAAAGCACGTTTAATTTCTATTTAGGATTTTCATCCTGGTGGCATAATTGAACTTGACCTTACTCAATTTATGGTTTTTTGTTAGTGACTGCAAAGTACAGTCTAAGTTTCTAACTGAGGCAGGTTACTGTTATGATACCTTTAAGGTTGGATGTCTCCTTCTACCTTTTCAATGGGTCGTATTTCTAATTCTGTCCAGTGTCTGGATATTGGGATCTCAGGAAATATGTTTTCAGCCCTGATAGTATAGACTTGCCAAGAAGGTATTCCCTCTCTGGAATCTTACTGATCCTGAACCTCTAACCACACTGGAAGGATGGGAAGTAAGATGTGATAAGGGGAGAGAGAAGGATTATTAAGAGAGAAATATCAAGTGATATGTCAAAATTAACAGCTTCTCACACTAAAATCAATGATAAAGATAAAAGAAATAAATCTAGAGTTACTGATATTTATAAATAAAAAAATTATCTAATACATTACCTATTCAAATCTAGAAAATTAGTGTTACTTATTTTTCCCTGAATGTTGATCTCTTTGAGAACATGATACATGTATTAAAGGAATGACATATCCCTCCAGAAATGTACACAATTGTACAGAAATGTACACAAATTGTACACAAATGTACAGAAATGAAATGTACATTTCATTTTTATTTTTTTTAGAATTTAAATAACTGAATTTATTTATTTATTTTTTATTTTAGTTTATTTTTTACAGATAGTTTATTGTCAAGTTGGTTTCCATGTAACACCCAGTGCTCATCCCCACAAGTGCCCTCCTCCATGCCCATCCCCCCTCCCCCCCACACCCATGAGTCCTCAGCTTGTTCTCAGCATTCAAGAGTCTCTCATGGTTTGCCTCTCTCCCTTTCCCCCACCATTTCTCCCCTTCTTCTCCCCCATGGTCCTCCGTTAAGTTCCTCCCAATCCTCCTATACGTGCAAACATATGGTAGCTGTCCTTCTCTGCCTGACTTATTTCGCTCAGCATAACACCCTCAAGGTCCATCCATTTGCTACACATGGCCAGATTTCATTGTTTCTCATTGCCATGTAGTATTCCATCGTATAGATAAACCACATCTTCTTGATCCATTCATCTGTTGATGGACACTTAGGCTCTTTCCATGTTTTGGCTATTGTTGAGAGTGCTGCTGTGAACATTGGGGTACATGCGCTCCTATGCCTCAGCATTTCTGTATCCCTTGGGTAAATTCCTAGCATTGCTATTGCTGGGTCATAGGGGAGTTCTATTGTTAGTTTCCTTAGGAGCCTCCACACTGTTTTCCAGAGGGGCTGTACCAGTTTACATTCCCACCAACAGTGTAGGAGGGTGCCCGTTTCTCCACATCCTCGCCAGCATCTAGAGTTCTTTGATTTGCTCATTTTAGCCACTCTGACTGGCATGAGGTGGTATCGCGGAATGTACACACATTTTAAATACTATTACAAGGATTCTACGGGTTTGTTTTAAATAATTCCATTTTTTCTTTTAAGTTTTCTATGACTCACTAGCTACGAATAAATTCTTATTCTCTTTGCAAGAATATATTCACTTCCATAAATTTTATTATATTCTTCCACCTATCTTAGCTATTTACACAACTATTTTGTCTCAAAGCTATACAATATATGAAATAGGATTTCGCCGTGTTCATGTTGCTATTTCCTGCTATCAAGTCATAAGCTTAATATAAGCTCAGTATATAGATATTTCATTAATTTTAAAGTTTATTTGTTTATTTTAAAAAAGAGAAAACATGAATAGAGGGAGGGGCAGAGAGAGAGAGAGGGTGAGAGAATACCAAGCAGGCTCTGCCGGGTTAGCACAGAGCCCTACACAGAGTTTGAACCCACAAACTGTGAGATCATGACCTCAAATGACTGAGCCACCCAGGCACCATGATATTTCATTAATTGTAATTGAAATATTTTAAATAATAAAAACTTTAAAAACTTTAGAAAAAAATAAGAGAAAATTAGTGTATTTGGATTTGGAGATAAATTTTAAAATACATCTTTTAGGGGCGCCTGGGTGGTTCAGTTGGTTAGGCGTCCGACTTTGGCTCAGGTCATGATCTCATGGTTTGTGGGTTCGAGTCCTGATAGCTTGAACTGTATAGAGTGATAACAGCTAGCTCAGAGCATGGAGGCTGCTTCAGATTCTGTGTTTCTCTCTCTCTCTGACCTCCCCTGTTCATGTCTCTCTTACTCTCTCAGAAGTAAATTTTTAAAAGTACATTAAAAAAAGTAAAATACATCTCTCAAAGCATGATTCCTGAAAAAAATTCATGATAAATTTTACTTTACTCAATAAGGAAAATTGCTCCATAAATGAAACTACTAAAATAATAAGAAAATTACGCAGAAAATATTTTCAAAACATCTAATAAAAGACTTATACCTAAAATACACAGACTTCTTAGAATTCAACAATTAGAAAACAAAAAACAGACAGGAAACAGGGAAAAGATTTTAATAGACACCTCATCAGAAAACATAAACATAAAAAATGTATATAAAGTGATATTTGGCATCATTTGTTATTAAGGATTATAAATGAAAACAATAATGAAATTCTGTACACACTTATTAGAATAGCTACAATAAAACACACACACTGACAGCAAGCTGCAGGGCTACAGGAGGTTTCATCCATTGCTTCTGGAACTGAAAATTTGTGCAGCTGCTTTGGACAACAATTTGGCCATTTCTTATAAAAATCAACATCTTCTTGCCATAGGATCCAATATTTATGCTCCTAGGTATTTATGTAACTTTTGAAAAATCATGCCCATGCAAAACTTACATGTGAATGTTTTTAGCAGCTTTAATGATAAACACCAAAAACTGGAAGTAATCAAAACAGACTTCAATAGGTTAATGGATAAACAAACTATGGTACATCCCACAAAATGAAATGTTATTCTGCAATAAAAAACAAGGGGCCTCAAGTCAAGAGAAAACATGCATGAATCTTAAATGCACATTGCTAAGTAAAGAAGCCCGTCTAGAAAGGCTACAGATTGTATAAACTCAATTATATGACATCCAGGGATAGGCAAAACTATGATAATGGTAAAAACATCAGTGATTGCCAGGGGTTTGGGGGTAAGACACGGTTGAATAGGTAAGCATAGGGAATTTTTTGACGTTCTGAAATTATTATTTATGATAGTGTAATAATGGATAGAAGACACTATGCATTTGTCAAAAACCGTAGAACATTACAGTACAAAGACTGAACATTAATGTATGCAAATTTTAAAAGTCACTTAGGAAGTTGGAGATCCCAGGAGGGGATGTAAACTGTGACAAGATAGCCTAAATGTATGGTAAATACAGGAAAGTGCTGATCTAAATAATTTTGGAAATGAGTGTAGTCTGCAGAATTTAAGGCGAAACCAGCTATGCATAAACTGTATAGTCTGCTTGATAAAGTTGTTTTCCATGGGAGTGTGGGTTAACCATTCTGATGCTGCTTAACATTTACACTGTAATTCAATAGTGAAGTAAATAAAGGTCAAATAGTGGCTGCCAGATTTTTACTGGTGAGTGAGATTTATAGAAAAAGAAGAGAAGGAACTGACATAATCTGCATTAATAATAATAGAATTGGAGACAGCAGAATAAACTCACATTAAACTTGCTATAAATTCAGATGGTTCCACTGAGAAATATTTATAGATACATGGGTTATTATACACACATATGGTTCCTGGCTAGGTCAGCTTAAATGGATTAGATATAAGGATACTCAGCAGCAATGAACACACTAATACCTTGTTCTTGATTTCTAAGGACATTCTCCAATAAAAAGAACCAGAACTCTATAGAAAAATGTCTGATTCTAAGACTGGAGTTAGAAATAAACAAGATGAGATTGGAGCACTGTATAGTGCCACAGTATAAGAATGTGATTTTACAAATAACCCGTATTGAGGAGAATATGTCAAAAGGAGACAGGAGCCAACTGAAAGAGTACTCAGTGGCCAATGCTGAAACAATTTGAGCAATGCAAAAAAATTAAAGGACTGCTAAGTTGCAACCCACAGTATGAAATAAAAACCTATGATCCAAACTGATACAAATAAGTTAGTAAATAAATAAGTGGGAAAAGAGATAGAAATACCCTGTGCAGAGGAATTCTAATTAAGTAGAAATTCCACTCTCAAGGAGCTGTGGCATAATTCCCCAGTTCTCATGGGTGGGCTGTGCAGTGTCTTCCTTGCAAAATGGACAATGTGGGAGGGGGAAAATCACTCTGCAATAGAGAAAACTTACGAAGTCACCATAAGGCGACCAAAGTCAGCACCAACAGTGATAACAATAAGAAATCACTTACATGTTTACACAATACTTGTCCTCCACTCTTCAAACCTGTCAAACTCATCAAAAATGAAGAAAATATGAGGAATTGTCACAACCAAGAGGAACCTAAGAAAACATCATGGAATCTTGGCTGGAATCCTAGAACAGGAAAAGGATATTAGGTTAAAACTAAGGGAAGAAAATTAAAGGAATCTGAATAATCTATAGACTTTATTTTTAATGTTTATTTATTTATTTATTTATTTAGAGAGAGGTAGAGAGAGGGTATGAGGGGGCGTCAGAGAGAGAGGGAGGGAGAGATTCTCAGATAGGCTCCATGTAGTCTGTGCAGAGCTCTATGCAGAGCTTGATCTCAGGAACAGTGAGATCATGACCCGAGCCGAAATCGAGAGTCAGACACTTAACAGACTGAGCCATCCAGGTGCCCCTGGACTTCAGTTTAAAATAATGTATCAGTGATGTTTCACTGATTGTATCCAATGTACCAAACTAATGTAAGATGTTAATAATATAGGAGGCTGGATGTAGTACCTTTGACAAATCTTACTATACTCACAATTTTGCTGTGAACATAAAATTGTTCTCAAATCTTTAAAATGTTTTCTATTTTTAAAAAGAATTGATTATCCTCAAGAAGCATATGAAAAAAAATCTGCTGATAGCATTATAGCATATCCCATATTTTATAGCTCTGTTTCAGCAGTATTATAACAAACCAAAGATGTTTTTGATCATTATCATTTCATTAGTGCTTTCAGGAATATCGTTAAGAGAAAGGACTAATGGATAAGTTAACAATGTAGCAATGGAAAATAAATGATAAGTCTTTATTCTGGCATCTTCTAAACTACATTGTTCCAAATAGGCCACAGTAACACAAAATGTTATTTGGACCTCCTTATTATTTATGCACACTTTTTAAAAAATAATTATTCTGATAAGCAATGAGATGAAATATTAACACACAGCATTAGGTAGATTAATTATTCTTTCCACTAACAGATTATTGGTGTTAGCATTTTTGTCAGAAGTTTTCATTAATTTGGGGTCATTAGTCTATTTTTGGCTGTAATGCAGTTTTCCCTTTAATTTTCTACTTCTTTTTACACAGAATACATTTTTTGAACTATGTGGTTTCTATCATTTTCAAATGAAAAATACCATGCAAGCAATGCTTGATATAACAAGTCCTTAAAATAATAACAAATAACATGCATCATTATCAAAACATATATCCTTTGATTATTCTTTAGGTAAATTAAAAGTGGTTATATTTTATTGTTAAGAGAGTATATCTTAAAATTTCTCATTACAAGAAGGAAAACTGTAATATGTTTAGAGATGGATGTTAGTTAAATTTATGGTGGCAATTGTTTTATAATATTTACATATATCAAATCATGCCATACACATAAAAATAATACAGCATTATATGTCAATTATATCTCAATTTTCTTTTCTTTTCTTTAATATTTATTTACTTTTGAGAAACAGAGTGTGAGCGGGGAGGGGCAGAGAGAGAGGGAGACACAGAATCCAAAACAGGCTCCAGGCTCCAAGCTGTCAGCACAGAGCCCAAAGCGGGATCAAACACGCGCACTGTTGAGATCATAACCTGAGCCGGAGTCTACGCTTAACCGACTGAGCCAGCCAGGCGCCCCTATAACTCAATTTTAAAAAGTCAAATAATGTTGGTTTGTACCCCTCCCAGGGGCTTCCCTGCTGTAATCTGAAACTGGCCCCTGTACTCAGAGGAAAGAGAAAGACTGAAGAAAGGAGGCCATCACTCCAGGTTGGAAAGTGGTGGTTTCAACAAGCAAAGGGAACTTACATACAAGGCTTGTCTTGGACGTCAGCAAAATGAATGGATCCATAAATTAGCCTACCGAATCTTGCGTTTATACAGAGATCTTAACTGGGTTCTGTCACGTGTACTGTGCAAGGACTCTCAACATCACCTCATTATCTCAGAGCTGTGTCCTGGGAGCAGCCTCTGGGTGTGGAAAGGGCAAGCAGAACCCACATTCCAATGACAGAGGAGGGGGTGGGGAGCCTCCCAGAGCTGGCCTCCAGCTCACAGGCCAGCTGGTGGGCACCGATTTCAATGATGCTCCCCAACAAGCAACATAGTGGGAATAAACTATTTGCAATTCACATCAGAATAAAAGGCTATTCTTTCTAAAATATAAAGAGCTCCTATATAACAATAAGAAAAATATTAATAGTTTAATAGAAGCCTTGGCAAAGGTTCATGGAAATAAAATTTAAATGGTTCTTAAAGTACGAAAGGATGAGCAACTTCACTCATAATAATAGAAATACAAATTAAATCTTATAGTGATATCTTTTTCACCTATGAGGTTAATAATTATTTAAAAATTTGTATTATCTGTATTGGCCAGAGCATGGCCAATGTGTCTAATGAGATTTTATATATATATATATATATATATAATTATCCTGCTCACTGTAATAATTATTCATATTCATTGATTGTATTTATTATTGCCTTCCCGGTGCCTATCATAATGCCTTAACATGGAAGAATAAATGAACAGTCTAATAAAGATCTAGATTTTTGGTTTCTGTCATGTTTGAAATCTTGGTATCAAATTGGAATCTGGGTGCCTAGTAATTCAAACAATTAACAGGTGATTATATCCCTAGGAACAAAAATGGCTTTATCAAAACCTTAATTAAAGTTAACTATGCATAAAAGCCATGATCCTGTCCCAAATTCCAAAAGATATATAACATGACCTATTTGGGGCTTCCTTTCTCGTGCATATCAAGCTTCTTCCCTCATTAGAGACTTCACACAATGTTTTTCTTTTTTCTTAGCACATTCCTGCCAACTCATTTTCTGGTGAACTTCTGCTCTTAATTTTAGATTAATCTATCTATTGCTACAATAATGCCACATTACAAACTACCTTAAAACCTAGTGTTTACCACAGCAAAAGTTATCTTTATGCATGAGTTCACAGCACACTGAGATTACAGTGACATAGTCGGGGCTCTGCTGATCTTGGCTCGGCTCACTCAAACATTTGCAAGAAGCTGGCTATTTGGCATTGGCTGGCTGCTGTAGGATGACGAGCTGGGAGGACCCCACAGGTGCCCCATCCCTGGCACCGCCTACTCGCAGCATGCTTTATGGCGATAAGAATGCAAAAGGGAGGGGAAAACCTAAAAGTGCTCTCCTGGTCAAAGAAATTCAGACACCAAGCCCAGAATTATTGTGGGAGGATACTGTCAAATGAAATGGAAACTGGAGGCATGAAAAAAATGTTTTTCATGCATAAATCGACCACAATATTTCTTTTTTAGCACAAAAGTACTGCATTCTGAATCCTTTCAGATGGGAGTAACATTGAAGAATCAAAGAAAAATAATAGAAAACAATTGGTCCTCTTTATTAGAATGGTCTTGCAGAGCTCTTGACTTTTGTGAGAAATTTTGCTCACTGGTTTCCTTACTTAATTGGATATTTTTAATCAAAAAATTATATGAGTTTCTCTTCTCAGGATGTAGTCAGCATGTTTTGTGATCCATTCCCGTACAATACAGTATCTCAAAATGTAGTGGATTAATACAAGAACTGTTTCATTTCTTTTCTCAATTATCAATCAGGAACTTTGACAGGACATCTCAGGGGCAGCTTATCTTTGCTCTATGAGTTGTCTTCTAGGGCTGAAATGCTCAAGATTATTTCTTGTTTCACACGTGTAGTACCTGAGCTAAGATTGCTTGAATGGTTAAGGAACAGCTACAATGTCTCAACTGGGATTGATTGACCCATTTCCAAGATGAATCACTCATAGGGCCATCAAGATGGGTCTGGCAATTAGTTAGAAGCTCAGCAGGGACTTTCACCTGAGAAAAGTATGTTCCTTGTTATCAGACGCATTTCTTCAGTTCTCTTGCACATGATGGTCTTAGGTTTTCCAACAGCATGATGGAATCAGCATACTTGTATTTCTTAGGTGGGTGCTTACTGCTGGAAGTATAAAAGCAGAAGGGATCTTTATGGCTTAGGCATGGAAATGGCACAATATCACTTAGCTAAAGCAGATCATATGGACATCTGAGAGGGGGAGGGGGCAGTGAAAGTACTAAAAAGGTGTGAATATCTTAGAGCATAGGCATTATTCATTAGGGCCACCAATATAACCTTTTACCATAGGCCATGCTCTGTCCTCCACTAACTTATGACCTAACATATGCAAAATACATTCTACCACCCACCAACAGTACTCCAAATCTCATCTTGTTAACAGCTTCAAGCTCAAGTTTGAAGTCCCAGATCGAGTTATGTAATTCATGTTCAGGTAGGGATAAGACCTCTCAAGTGTGGTTGCTCTCCATCTAAATATATATGAACTAAATAGACAAGTTGCTGTATCCCCATATAGCCAACATATTTAAAGTAAGAATTATGTAATTACAATAACTGTTTTCATTCATAATGAGGTACATTTAATCAGATACACACAGCATCCATTGGTTTACAATCTTTCTATAGCCAAGCACATGTAATCTGTTCTTGATTAGATTCCAATTTTCCTTCTGGGAATGGTTTTATGTGATTCTTGTATCATATGTTTCTATGATCTGTTCTATGTGTTCTCTGTAATTCTTGAATCTTCCCTCTGAGCCATACTTTATTTAAAAAAACAATAAAAGACATACTTGTGGCTGAGTAGCTTTCTCAGCCTGTAGGAATTTGGAGGCCTAGAAACTTCTTTCCATTTTGCAGGTTCTTTAACCCTTTTGTCCAAGCTAATATGTTTTTCTTATAGATATGAGCCCCTACTATGTATTAAATTATAATCTCCTCCAACAGACACAACACAAATACATATACACATGTGAAAACAGGCACACAAACACAAGTCCCTAGTAGGTAGGCTCCCTTCTACTTGGTGTTGCATGCCAATTCTTGAAATTATAATGGGTTTTATTCTTTGGTTTAGAGGATCTTGATGTGCCACCTTAGTTTTTCTGAAGTCTTATAGAAAAATTGTGGAGATGGTAATTTCCTGACATTTAATCTTTGCATTAAAATCATTTCTTACTTTGAGAACCTTGAGTTAGCTCAAGAAACTGGAACTGAAGAATAGCTTTATTTTCCAAAACCAAGTCTTGGTTTAGAAATATTTTCTTTGGATTTTGCTTGAAAGTGATCGGTTTTTCACTAGTTCATTTCTTTTTATCTTTACCTTCTTATATATAGATAAAATAAAACACATACAAACAAAACCCAAAAAGTAGTTTGCACTTGTGATATCTGCATTGAAATTATCTTAGCCAAATGTACAAGTTCACGAATTAATTATAAATATTTTTTTTCTCTTCTAAGTGACCACAAAGTGATACTCTTGTCAATTGTTCTGCCAATAAAAACATGGGTCTCATTTTGTCCTCTTTCCAGTAATAATTTCTTCACTGCCCTTTTATGTATGTCTAATAGTCTTTTCAAGATTTTTCTGCTTGCCACCACTGATGTCAGTCGGCACTACTTGGTTTAGATTTTTCTTATGGAAACACCCAAGTTCTAGGTCTTAATTGTTTAATGTCTTTTATTTATTTTTGAGAGTGAGACAAAGTGCGAGTGAGGGACTCAGAGAGAGACAGGGAGACACAGAATCCAAAGCAGGCTTCAGGCTCTGAGCTGTTAGCACAGAGCCCAATGAGGAGCTTGAACCCACAAACAGCAAGATCATGACCTGATCAGTGCCGAGGTCACTTGACCGACTGCACCATCCAGCCACCCCTTAAATTTTAACTAATCTATACTGTAGAGCTTATAGGCCACTATAACAAAATGGCACAGAATGGGTGATTTGTAAACAACAGAAATTTATTTCTTATAGTTTTGGGGGCTGGAAGTCTGAGTTCAGGATTCCAGCATGGTTAGGTTCTGGTGAAGTCCCTTTTTGGGGTTGCCCACTGCTAACTTCTCATTGTACCCTTATCTGATGGAAAGGGATGAGGGATCTCTGAACTTTTTGTTATAAGAGCACTGATCATATCCTCATCACTTCCCAAAGGCCCCACCTCCTAATACTATCACCTTTGCAGTTACGAATTTTGAAGGGACACATAGAAGTTATATTCTGAATTGTATACCATCATGCCAAAAGCATAGGATGAGGAAGACTTAAACTCTACTGTGTTAGACATACAGCCTTTAAAGAGGTAACCAGGGTTAAATGAAGCCATAAGGAAGGGGCCCTAATTTAATGTGACTAATGTCATTATAAAAAGAGGAAGATACACCAAGCATGCAATGACACAGAGATAAGGTAGCATCTGCAAGCCAAGGAGAGGGGTCTTTGGAAAAAACAAGCCTGCTTATAATGCCCTAAAATTGGACTTTCAGCCTCCATAACTCGAGAAATAAATTTCTACTCCGTCTGTGGTATCTTGTTAATGACAGCCCTAAGAAACTACTATAGCTATATAAGAAATGACTCAAAGTTTAGATGCTTCAGACAACTACTATCTTATTTGCTCATGATTTTTTGATTAGGTGTTTGGATAAGGCATTGTAAAGATAAATCCTTTCTGCACCACATGATGTCAGTCCAAGATGGTTGGGTTGCTTTATTCACATATCTGGTGTGTCAGTTAGAATGGTTTGAAGGTCTGAGAGGTGGACAGGATCCATTTTCAAGAAGCCACAACCATGTGGCTGGCAATCTGATAACAGGTGTTGGTTGAGGTTTCATCTAGGACTCAGTGTCAGGGACTAGGGTTTGCTCTGGCCCATAGGAGCCTTCAGCTTTCTTTCATGTGTCTCTTTATATGTCTATTTCAGCGATCTGAGTCTCTCTTACAGCATGATCGGCTCAGACCTATTGATTTAAGTGGCTAATAGCTTCCTGACAAATTGTTAGAATGTCTTAAAGCTTTGTCCCTGAACTGGCACATCATCACTTTCTGTCACACTGTTTTGGTTACAGTAGATCACAGAGTTGGCACAGATTGAAATAAGGAAGGTGTGTGTTATTGGGAAATATCAAAGGGAAGCAAGCAGTCAGATATTAAGAGATTTCTATTTAAAAGGAGTCTGAATTTTTGGCAACAAATGTAATCTTGAAACATAGCAGGGCAAGGTGGGGGACATTTTTACCAAAAAATCATCTGTAAAGTTTTGAGATGGAAATTAATGTAGCATATTTGAGGAAGTTCTCATGTTTGGTTAATTGTAGTGGCACCAGATACAAGTAAGCTTGGCTAATTAATAATCCCAAGGGATAAGCCAACTCTTCCCAAATATATTTTTCACATCTGGATTAAAACCACCAGGGTTTTGTTGTCGTTTTATTTATTTCTTGTTGTGTTAAGTGTTAGTTAATGCAATCTGTAATTTTATTTCCATTAGATCAAATTCTTGGCATCTCTCTGAGTGTTAATTCCTTGCTAATTCTCATTAACAGAAATAACCCTATAATGGAATACATCAAAATAATAAAATAAGGAATCCTTATGAATTTAGTCATTAAAATGAATAAGTACTGGGCACCTGGGTGGCTCAGTCAGTTAAGTGGCCAACTTCAGCTCAGGTCATGATCTCATGGTTTGTGAGTTTGAGCCCCACGTGGGGCTCTGTGCTAATAGCTCAGAGACTGAATACTGCTTCAGATTCTGTGTGTGTGTGTGTGTGTGTGTGTGTGTGTGTCTGTTCTTCCCTTGCTTGCTCTATCTTTGTCTCTCAAAAAAATGAATAAACATTTTAAAAAATGAATACACATTTTTAAAAATGGAAAAAAGAAAAAAATGAACAAGTACTTAAACATATTATTTGAAAGAAAAATGTCTTAATGTCTTCACATGGTCTTCCCTCAGTTTGCCTCTGTGTCAACTCATCTTATATACACATCAGTCATGTCAGATGAAGTTCCACACCAATAACCACATTTTATCTTAATTACCCCTTTAAAGGCTCTATATCCAAATTCAGTCACATTCTGAGGTTTAGTGTAAGACTTCAACATATGAATTTTCAGACAGTTCAGGCCATAACACAACCTGTATCAGTTAGGTATCATTGTATACCAAACTACCACAAAGCAGCAATCACTTATTATTGGGCAAGTATCTGAATTTTGATCTAGGATGAACTTAGCTTGACTGTTCTGCTTCTTCCCACAAACCATTCTCAGGTTGCGAAAGCTGAGATCAGTTTGGCTCCACATTTCTATCAACCTCTACCTGGGACTATAACTTTAGATGGGGACATATTCTTCTGGTTATAGAATAGATAGATGAAGACAAGTAAAAATACATGCATCTAAGGCCTAGAAGCACAATGGTACACAGCCGAAAGACAAGAGAAAGAGAAATGTACTCCATCATAAAATGCTATCGGTTCATAGCAGGGTAAAGAATTGAGACCACTAATGTAATCTACCACAAAAGCCTTCATTTTTTGTGAGGTATGCATGGACAAAGTCAAAAAAGCTAATTCCATCATCACATGCAAAGGTAACATGGGATGTGGAAAGACAGGCAAAATCCATGCACCATCCAGGAAATGAACAAGAAGTCAAATTAAGCAAACTCTAGGATGCTGTGAAAGTATTCACATAGCAGAGATGCAAGTTGGACATTCATAATGTCAAAGAAAGATTAGTATAATTAAAAGTCCTGGGGAGAATGGAACAGCATTTGATTCAGAACTATTTGTGGATTCCAGTTAAGTTTTATCATTAATACAAATAAGGAATAATTCAATACTATTTCACTGACAGATTTTTAAAATCACATCTGGTTTAAATTGTTTTACAAAATTAAAAATGCAAAGGACACTTTTATTTTATATTGAGGAAAAGTATCTACAATTGAAGTCTCTTAGAATCATGCGTATCCTTAATCATTATGAATTAGGTGGCATAGAATATTTGCATAAGACTATATTTATGATGCCTCCTTATGCCTGTGTTTGTTTTCCATTAATTATGTAAGATCTCTTAAAACTGCCTAAATCCCAATGTGCTGCAGGCCGTGTTCCAAAATTTTATTTTTATGCATAAGGTGCACAATAGAGAAGCCTAATCCTGAGGGGAGTATTTAATTCAGTTGTTAGTGAATCAGAGAACACCATTTCTCTGTCTGGTCTGTCTTTTCTGTTGCTGAAGTCTCATTATCATTGTCTCAAAATTCAGTGTTAATTACACTTTATTAGTATACACAAATCTATTAGCATTTTTCAGAGACCAAAACAAATTTAGGAACAAGGTGGGCTAAACTTCTAAAATCATTTTTTTCTTTCCAAACCTTTTTTTTCTTTCCTTAATAAAATATATGGGCCATGTTCCAAATTGCCTTAATATCACTCTTCTTTTTGTAAGTCATGCTTTAGATGTACTCACAACTATACAACAGATAAAATTATTTTGTATATGCTTTAAAACTTGATATGGATGGTGTTATGGACTGAATTGTGTCCCTCCGAAATCCATGTGTTGAAGTCCTATCCCTTTGTTCCTCAGAATGTAACTGAAATTAGAGGTAGGGCTTTTAAAGAGGTAATTAAGGTAAATGAGGTCATTAAGGTGGGCCATAATCCAATATGACTGGTATCCTTATATAAAGAAGAAATGTGGACACAGATATAAGTGTGCACAGAGGAAAGACCACAGCCATCTACAAGCTAAGAAGAGAGAACTCCGAATGAAACCTTGCTGAGACCTTGATTTTGGACGTTTCACTTTTTTAACTATGAGAAAATAAATTTCTGTGGTTTGTATCATCTGATCTGTGGTACTTTGTTATGGCAGCCTTAGCAAACAGATCATAATATTAATAATACAACAATAAGAATAGAAGAAACTGTCCTCTGTAGCCATATATTAATTCATTCTAAAATGAACCAAAGAAAATCCAGAAGCACAGACCTATATTATAGATAAATCAAGGTTGATACCATATATATATTTCATAGTTAAGAGAAACTGCTAAATGGCCCTGCTCTGTACAAAGTCACCTTGGTCAGCACCCACTGAATAAAATAGGCAGTGAGATTTCCACCCAGACAAGGATGATACTAAATATCAGTTTTTCTCTGCATAATTTGAATTTAGAAATGAAAGTAACTACCGGTCAGCTGCTAGGGACATCTTGAGCTGAAAAGATGCTTGGAAATTTGCCACAAGATGGCAGTAGCAGAAGTGGCGATACATACAAAAGATCGCTATGAATAATTAAACAGTAAGCTAACAGAAACCATGAAGCAAAGAAGAATACTTGGGATGAAGGTGGTCAGTGACAGTAAAAGAACTGGAAATAGAGAAAGATACACAGAGGGGCAGGGGCTGGAGACGGGGTTTGAGATATCATAATTAAAGTAGATAAACCAAAATTTTTTAAAGACAGAAAAATACTTAAGTGATGGAGACTTAATCTCTCCAAATATTTCCAATACATGAACTGTTGCAGTTGTTGACAGAGGCAATTGAGTGACAATTCCTGGCTATTTATGAAGTTTTGGACACCTTTATTTTCTTTAACAAAATCTCATTGCTTGAAGGAACCTGAGTGGATAAAACACAGAGGTCATTGAATTATGCCAAAGGATCTGGTTTCATTAGTAGGCATGAGGTATTTATTTCCATTTAGGGGAGTATCATGAAAGTATTAAAATGATTTTTAGAAAATGCAATAACGAGGTATTAACAAATCATGATATCAACATCTAAATGTGATATAGGTATTATTACTTGCACTTTGAAAGCGAGATTCCTTATAGGTAATATGGACATTTTAACAATATTGTCTTCCAATCCATGAACATGTGATGTCCTTCCATTTGTCTCTTTTTAAATTTCTGTCATCAATGTTTTAATTTTCAGCATACGTTTTTCATCCCCATTGATTAAGTTTATTCCTAAATATTTTAATCTTATTGATCTAATGATAAATTGGATTGTTTTTTGAAATATCTTTCTTGAATATTTATTTTTAGTGTATAGAAAGAAAACTGATTTCTGTATGTTGATTTTACATTCTGTTCTTTACTGAATGTATTTGTTCTAACAGTTTTTTTGTTGTTTTCTTGTATATTTTTTAACTTTTAGTGGAGTCTTTAAGGTTTTCTACATATAATATCATATAAATTGTGAACAGAGACAATTTTACTTCTTTCTGATTTGGATATTTTCAAATTTTTCTTTCTTGTCTAATTGCTTTGGCTAGAACTTCTAATACTATGTCACATAGAAGTGGTGAGAGGGGAGCATTTTTTGCCTTATTGTTGATCTTAGAGTAAAATCTCCTTTTCACTGTTGAGTTATGATGTTAGCTGTGGGCTTTGTACATAATATCCATATTAAAATCCATAAATGCAAAATGATCTATAGATTCAACACAATCTCTATTAAAATCCCACTGGCATTTTTTATAGAAATGGAAAAAAAATTCTGAGATTCACATGGAAAAAATCGTACTGAATTGCTAAAACAATCCTTAGCTGTAAGCATTATATTTTCTGATTTCAAAATATATTACAAAGCTACAGCAACTAAAGCAGTCTGTTAATGATATAAAAACAGACATGAAAACAAATAGAACAGCATGGAGAGCCCAGAAATAAACCCTCATGTATACAGTAAACTGGATCTTCAAGAGAACCAAGAATACACAATGAGGAAATGATAGTCTCTTGAATAAATAGCTCAGAAAAGAAAAGTTCATATCCCAAAGAATAAAACTGTGATGTTATTTGACAACATACACAAAATTAACTTGAAATGGATTAAAAATTTAAATATAAGACCTGAAAGTGTAAAACTTCTAGAAGTAAACATCAAGGGAAAATTCATTCACATTGGTCTTCACAGTGATTGCTCAGATATGGCATTAAAAGCCAATGAGGCAAAAATAGACAAGTGGGACTAGATCAAACCAGCAAACTCCTCACAGCAAAGGAAATATCAAGATAGTGAAAATGCAACTTAGGAATAAGAAAGTATTTGTAAACTACATATGACAAGGGATTCGTATCTGTAATATACAAGAAAATCCTATAATTCAATAGCAAAACCACAAATAACCAAGTTTAAAATGGGCCAATAATTTGAGTAGACATTTCTCCAAAGAAAATATACAGATGGCCAACATAAACTTGAAAATATGCTCAACATGAGTAATCATCAGGGAAATGAAAATCAAAACCACCATGACATATTATCTCATATCTGTTAGTATGCCTATTATCAAAAAGACAAAAATAAAAAGTAAGAATGTAGAGAAATTGAAACTCATGTAGACTTTTGGTTGGAAAGTAAAGTGGTGCAACAGCTATGAAAAATAATATGAAGTTTCCTCAAAAAATTAAAAACAGACATACCATTTTAAAAAAGTTAAAAATAGAACTACCATACAATCCAGAAATTTCAGGTCAAGATATATACCCAAAAGAATTAAAGTTACAATCTTGAAGAGATGTCTGCACTCCCACGTTCACTGTAGCATTATCCTCAATTGCCAAGGCTGTGGAAACAACCTAAATGTCCACCAATGGATGAGTGAATAAAGAAAATGTGGTATATAGGTGAATAGAGTTGAATATTATTCACCATTAAAAAAAAAAGAAATCTTGCCGTATGGGACAGCATGGATGAAACTGAAGGGCATTATGCTAAGTGAAAAATCCAGTCATAGAAGGACAAATATTGAATGATTTCACTCCTATCAAGTATTTAAAAATACACTAAGAGAAATAGAGTAGAATGGTGATTTCCAGGGACTTGTGTGATAAAGAAATAGGGACTTGCTGTTCAACTGGTATACAAGTTAAGTTACAAAGGAGGAAAAAAGTCTGGAAAGGGGAGGTGGTTATAGTTGTACAATAACCTGCATGTACTTAATGACAATAAACAGTATAGTTAAGAATGGTTAAGATAGTAAATTTTAGGCTATGTGCATTAATCATTTTTTAAGTGAACTTCTGAGGGTTAAATAAACTTCCCAAGCTTACACAAATATAAAATGTCACAATGTGAATGCAAATCCAGTTTCTCTGATTCTAATTAGGAGAATCTTATCAAATCTATGTAATAACTATAGAGACCCTGTGGTGAAGAATAAAGATATTATGAAACTTTGAAATGTGCTTTGTTACTTGGAATGATATTTTGTTATCTAAGAGTGTTAGTTAATTTGAGACAATCACATGCAAACTTACTTTAAGGAAATTCAAAGCATATTCGGGTACAGCAGCATTTACTAACAGGCAAAGTCATCCCATCATCTATTTGTGGGAATTTTTCTTTTCAGTGTAAATAATGCATAGATGTTAAAGATCATCACCTACCTATAGTCTATAAATTCAGACGAAAGGACATAGTTGTCACTTTGATCTTAACAGAAGGCAGAAATGTCATGCTATTTAGCATCCAAACCCTCATTGGCTAAAATGTCACCTCATCTGTGGAAGCAATGTATTATTGCCTCTATAAGCCACAGATTATATGGAACCTAAAATTGTCCTTGAACTGATGAAATTAAATGCTTACTTAGTAATACATCATATAAATTTATGATGCTAATAATTATCTCCTTTTAATATGCATCATGAGTACCTAAAGCACTTAAAGGAAGAATAACTTTTTTTTAAATTTTATTTATTTATTTTTTATTTATTTCTAGGAGAGAGAGAGAGACAGCGTGAGCAGGGGAGGGTCAGAGAGACAGGGAGTGACAGACTCTGAAATTGGCTCCAGGCTCTGAGTTGGCAGTCAGCACAGAGCCCGACGCGGGGCTCGAACCCACGAACCGTGAGATCATGACCTAAGCGAAAGTCAGATGTTTAACCGACTAAGCCACCCAGGCGCCCCTAGAATAACTTCTTTAAAAGCATACAACCATATTCATTTTTTGATTCCATTTAATAAAGGCTGGCATTTTGACACAATACTTATGTTTTCCTAGAGGAAGGCAAGAAAGTATATGTTTGTGTATCTTACTTACAGCACATAGATAAATCTAGTAAACGTTGAATAAACCTGCTGTATCATATTACCCATGTATGTGTTTACAGTTTCATTGCACATAACTAAAGGATTCATTTATCAAATTTGCTATGCAATGTATACATCATTCTGTACAGAAGTGAGGCTTGAAAATACCAATCCCAGAAATTGTGGGTCTATCCACACAAATGGAAACTGCCTTGATTCAACAGATTTTTCTACTAGCCATAGCATGGTCTCTATAAACTTTATACTAAGCAGCATAATACTAGCAATTTCTTAAACATTATTCAGATAATATGTAAAATATTTTCATCACAATTTGAACATTTGATTTAGAGAGAAAGGTCCAGATACACTAGTACATTATTCTTTGGTAATTCACTAGGTGAACAAGGCTGGTACAAATAGATTTAGTATTCTCAATGCTGGAGTTTTTAGAAAAATAAATGTTTATAGCAGACATTCTCTGCTGTTTCTATAAATTATTTCTCCTTCTTCCTTTGCTGTCAGAACTCTGACTTTGCTCAGCTCATAGCCCCAGGCATGAACCATGATTTTTAAACCAATCAGGACTGTCACCCATTTGTTGCATTGTTATGTTTCCCAGACTCTTTTGAAACCAGAGAGTTCTAATTAAGCACCCTCTAGCCAATGGGATGTAAGATGAGGAATGCCTGTGTGCTTCAGAAGGTAATAAATGCTTTTCATTGACAAGACAAGATGAAAGAAAGAAAGAAAGAAAGAAAGAAAGAAAGAAAGAAAGAAAGAAAGAAAGAGAGAGAGAGAGAGAAAGAAAAAACTGCAATACAAGAGCAGAAAAACTTTTATTACATGTGTCTCTTCTCTTGGTTGGGACATGTGTTTTGGGCAAGCTGTTTAAGTTATCTTAAAACTCTCACAGGATTATAGTTCTTTGGCTTTGGAATCCAACATAAGGAATGAAGAATAATTTTAACAGAGCATGATTTAGAATCAGGTAGGAAACCTGGCATCTGGCATTAGCCAAGATTTAGATTTGGACAAGCTATTTTAACTAGTTTCACCATATATTCCATGAGGAAACTAAACATATATAATTTTATAGAAAAAATATAATTCTTAAATCTGTAGTCGAATGAACCCTAAAGAGTGAATACTCTGAGAACAAATCAAATACATCTGCCATTGTATAGCTTAAACCAAACAAAAACTATGTAACAGTTTATCTTATAGTTCAACACAAATACCTCATGAATACTTTACATTGGAAATATAGGTAATGTATTTTAAATGGATATATTTGTAAGGAAAAATGCAATCTACTTTCAAAAATACATTACCCTTGATCAAACATTTATCAAAGAAAAATAGGAGTTTAAATGGGTAGAAAAATGGGATACAGCTTGGTGGCTCAGTCAGTGAAATGTCCAACTCTATTTCAGCTCAGATCATGATCTCAGGGTCATGAGATCAAGACACAGGTTGGGCTCCACAGTGACCATGGAATCTGCTTAAGCTCCTTTCTCTCTCCCTCTGCCCCTTTCCTCTGCTTACACCCTCTCTCTCTTTAAAAAAAATAATTAATTCATGAAAAACTTAAAAATTAAAAAAAATAAATGAGTAGCAAGATATTAAGAACATTCTTAACAAAAGACACAAAAAAGCTATATGAATCAAAAAGAGCTAGTGCTCAGAGTTACAATTTAACTGCAAACTACCTTAACAAGCTTTTCAGAAAATTGAAGCTACAATATTAAAACATAGTTTTCAAAAGATATAGGGTATCAGAATGGATACAAAAACAAGACCCATCCATATATTCCCTGCAAGAGACTCATTTTAGACCTAAAGACACCTGTAGATTGAAAGTGAGGGAACGGAGAACAATTTATCATGCTAACTGACATCAAAACAAAGCAGGAGTAGCTCACCAAAGACTTTAATAAGAAATGGAGAAAGGCACTATAGCATAATAAAGGGGTCTATCCAAAAAGAAGACCTAAAAATTGTAAATATTTATGCCCCCAACTTAAAACACCCAAATATATAAACCAATTAATAGTAAACATTAAGAAATTGACAATAACACAATACTAGCAAAGAACTTTAACACCCTACTTAGAGCAATGGACAGATATCGAAGATTTGGCTTTGAATGACACACTGGAACTGATGGGCTTAACAAATATACCCAGAGCATTTCATCCTAAAGCATCAGAATACACATTCTTTTAGAGTGCACTTGGGGGATGGGCTAAATGGGTGATGGACATTGAGGAAAGAGCACTTGTGATGAGCACTGGGTGCTATATGTGAGTAATGAAACACTAAATCCTTTTCCTGAAACTAATATCACAGTATATGTTAACTAGCCAGAATTTAATTTAAAAGTTGAACAATTAAATAGATAGATAAATAGATAGATAGCCTTTTATCTATCTAGATAAAATTACCTTGAGTATAAAAAGGTCTGTCCTTCTGTAATCTAAAGAAAGAAATTTTAAAAATATTATCCTAATGCCATGATCAATGGTTCTTTTTAATCTCTGTAATAATTTGTCACTTAAGCAATACTATACTAAAGCACAGCTTTTCCTCTCTGGACATGTCCTAATTATTTTCACAACAAATATTTTCCTATGATGGATAATTTCATGTGTCAACTTGACTGGACTAAAGGATGCCCAGATAACTAGTAAAACATTATTTCTGGGTATGTTTGTGAGGTTGCTTCTGGAACAGATTAGCATTTGAGTTGGTAGACTGAGTAAAAGAGATCACCATCACCAGTGTGAGCAGGCATCATCCAATGGCTGGAGGGTTCATATGGAGCAAAAGGGGCCAATGCTCCACTCCTCCACTCTCTTTGTTTCTCTCTCCTTGAGCTGGAATACTTATTTTTTTCTGTCCTAAGACATTAGAGCTCCTTGTTCTTGGACTTTTGGACTCTGGACTATACCAGCAGCACCCCTCACACAAATAAACACACACACACACACACACACACACACACACACACACACACAACTGATTCTCAGGCCTTTGGCCTCTGACTGGGAGTTACACCATCAGCTCTCTTGGTTGTCAGGGCTTTGGACTTGGACTGAATAATAACACTGGCGTATCTGGTTTCCTAGTTTGCAGATGACAGGCTGTGAGACATGTGCCTTCCATAACTGTTTGAACAAATTCTTATGATAAATCTCTCTATAATACGAAGAGATTATACATCTATTATATATATATAATATATAAGAGATTGTATAAAATCAACAGAGATTATAATATATAAGGTATTATATATCTGTAATATAGACATATAGATATAACCTATCGGTTCTGTTTCTCTTGAGAAGGCTGACTAATAAAATCTCCTTAAACAGGAGATTAAATTCCAATTTTAATTGCATTTATATAAAGTGAATAATGTTATTCAATAGCTGAAGTGTGTTAAGATGATTCAGATTTAAAAATCAAAATCAAAAGTCTCTAAAATACTTTTCCTTATGTAGATATGACACAATAAAATATCCATTTATAATATTAGCTAATTTCAAGTCAATTGAATATATAGCCAGAATTTGAATTTATACCTACAGTTATAGATTCTCTCATTAAGTCACAGAAGAAGGTAAATATGGAGGGAATTAATGAAAAATATGTATATATGTAAGTAGAATTGCTTCCAAAACTCTACCTGACTCTTTTCCATCAAATAAAATTAAACCACCTAAGCACTTGTTTTTTGGTCCTTCTATTTAATGCATTTGAAAGATGATCTTCTTTTCCCCTAGCCAAGCTTGAAATTTTGTCCCTTTTCTATATGTCAGAAAAAAATGTTAACTACATTAAGTTTTTTTCTTCAATAAGCACCTCAGTATTTGGAAAAACTGTATCTCTGAGAATTTTTTTATAGAATCTTTCATTGTAATGATATTATCTTCCCCTCCAGCAGCAAACTTTGGGAATTTTGTAATGGCAAAATAGCAGTAATGGCATATGTGTACCACACTTTGTGGAATGGAAGTTAGGTCTTTTTTTTTTTTTTTTAAGGAACTTAAAGAGAAATTAATTAATTGTTCAAGAATTAAATATAATCTAATAGATATTATGGTAAAATGGTTGGAAATATCCTTTTTAAACTATATGCAAGACATAAACCATATTTCCATTTTGTAATGTATAAGTTAGTACAGATCCTACCCCACAAGATCTTCCAAATTTCTTGGGTCTTTATTTTGAACTGTTTTTCTATCCTGGAATTTATTTATTTCTCCGTGTGTGTGTGTGTGTGTGTGTGTGTGTGTGTGCGCGCGCGCGCGCATGCCCTCGCTCCCAATCTGGAAGGGGAGTGGGGAGAGTTCATAAATAAAATATTCCATATTCTTGATAGTTGTTTACAAAATCCTTACTTTGTCTTTGTACTCAAAGATGATTTACCTTCCAAGAAAACTTCCAGGGTCATGCTCATTTGCCTCAGAACTTCAGTTCTTTTCTAAAGTTTTCATTGTAAATTAGGTGGTCAGCCGATTTGCACATTTAGGTGTTTAAAATTTTTACTCTCATCTCTGTAGCTTTTCCTCTGAATGTCTGTGAAATACCTTATTTTGCTTTGGTTTTAGCAATCTGAGCAATAACTATTTCAAACTCCACGCTTCACTGATGATTTGATATTCTAAAACAAATTACACCATTTTAATTACAGATTCAGTTTCTTTTTCATTTAAGGAATATCATATCTTATATTTCATTTAAGGAATCTCAAATAATAAATTTTATTTTATATTTTAGACTTAATTTCTATTCTTTTTTTTCTATTTTCTAATTCTTTAGTATAACACATCCAGATGTTATAGCAATTAATTTATGTTATTATATTTTGCATTATCATAGGATTTCTTAAATCTCAAATGTTTACTAAAGAAGTGGAAACTTGTGTGCCTTGGATCTCCAGGATAAGAAAATAAAATATTTTTAAATAATTTCAGAGTATTAAAATGTCAAATAATTTTAGTGGTTTGTGTGTTTTCCTCTTCTCTATTTAATGAATATTAACCTTGACTAGTTAATGATCAATGAATTATGAACTTTTCAAATAACAACATGGCAATTTCATGCTATACTGTTATTTTATAACATCAGTTGTATTAAAGCATACAGGGTTTTTTCAAGAGATGGGACCAAAATTTTGCTCTAAGTATTATAGATGGCTTGGATAATTTATCTTTAAATACTGTAATACAATATTTTGCTGATACTGGAATATTCATTTTCCTGTAATGATAAAGAACTGAAATATTTTACCACAATTTTGCTTGAGAAAAATATAAAATAAGATTTTTTTCTAAAAAGGCAAACACTCAAATCTTGATGTAAGTGCAAGAATCCAAAACACGTAGCAATAAAAATCATTGAGATACCGTAAGCCTAGGTATTGATTTTGTTGTACAAATGTAGTGCATCATAAAGTTCTGTTTCTATGAGGCTATACAAAAAGAATTCTTCAGGAATACCTAGCCAACCTCTTGGAGAGAAGCATGCTGGAGAGTGACAACAAGTCCCAATACACTTTGGCCTAAGTAGAGCTTACCTTGACCTTGGCATTTCAGTTTTCAACAGTAAGGAAAGCTGTCAGCCATTTCAACATCATTCATGTGGATATAGAATGACTTAATGGAAAGTAATAAATGCATTAAAAAATTTGATAGCTCTTCTAGAAGCTTTGTGTGAAACAGATGAGATAAAGGGCCTTTTAACAATAAACTCCTAAAGTAAATTGGACATGTGAGAATGAAGAAAACATGCTAGGGATGATTGATGAGGGGGCTTAGAATCTTATCCTTGAGAAACTAGTGTAGGAGAAAGTCACCAAAGCCTAACGTGCTCCAAGTATAGTAGCTAAACTCTCTGCCTCTGGAGATAAAAGATTTAATGCCAAATTTTATGATGCTCCAAACCTCAAAATTATTATTATTTCTTCAGTCAGTAGCAGAGATATTTCACTTATACTTTTTTCAGGAATATAAAATAACCAGGCTTTGGGGAAATTGATGAGTAAAGTACCAGAATTAATCTCTGAGTTCTGTAATATATTTGGTACAAAGTATAATCTTCAAACTTTATATCAATGCTTTATTTAATTTTGTTACTTTAGAGAATGGTCAAAAAGTATAATAGATTGAAAGAAAAGAATAATGTATTGTGTGTGTTATTGTTGCAAAGTTAGAATGAAGATTTTTTTTTCATGAATATATTCCTTAGAATGGAAAAGTGTGAAGTTAGAATAATAGAAGTCAGGCAGTAGGCCATTGAATTTTTCAACTATTTCAAAATACAGAGTGTATTTATATGTAGGATGAGAGTACTGGAAAGATGAAACATTACAGTTTGATTACCATACTAAGATTCAGTGACATTTGTGTGTGCGTGGAAGATTATGAATCAGCAGTCAAAAGAAGTATTGAGTGCCACAAAAATAAATTATTTATTCATTCATATATTCAAATAATATTCATTAAGAGTTCATGTGTTTCAGTTTTTCAAAAAAAATGTTGTTAATAAATTCAAACATGCTTATATTCTGTAGGAACTTTTAAAGCCATTTTGGGGCAAATATTCGGTATAAATTGCCAAGTGGGACCAAGAATACACAACACCTCAATCTTTTCCAAAAGGTATCTCTAGCAACTAATGTTTTTCATAGCAAAGATCAAGGAAGAATTTTAGATGAATTAATTAATACTTACGATGAATCTAAGGAGATAAGTCATATCATTATCCAGTCATTTTGATGAAGTGATTTAGTTTAGAGGATAAATTTGCTGAAGTTCATTCATGCATTAGAAAGTATCAGAATTGGGGCGCCTGGGTGGCTTAGTCGGTTTAGCGTCTGACTTTCGCTTATGTCATGTTCTTGTGGTTTGTGGTTTCGAGCCCCGCGTCGGGCTCTGTGCTGACTGCCAGCTCAGAGCCTGGAGCCTATTTCAGAGTCTGTGTCTCCCTCTCTCTCTGACCCTCCCCTGCTCACGCTGTCTGTCTCTCTCTCTCTCCTAGAAATAAATAAAAATATTTAAAAGAAAAAAGAAAGTATCAGAATTGAGATCCTCCAACTCTATATCTTACACATATATATCACTACATAACAGTGTACATAGAACTTAAGATAGCTACTGTTAAGACTGCTATGAAAGTGGAAACTTTCTATATTCAAAGTAGTAATAATTGGCATAGTGAGATTGGTATTGATTTTAAATATCTGAGCAACTGTAGCAGTCTTTTAGAAGCTTCAACTCTGTAAGCATTGATTAATTAATTTATCCCAGCCTTTTGGAATTGATATGCTTGTTGAGCATGCATGGATTCAATACTAGTTGAAAGCAGGGCCTTACGAGATTGGCACCACACAACTTTACCTCATTATCATTGTTTTCTATTACTATCTTATTTAATCTTATTTTGATCATGTTGAGCTCTTTGTGATATAGTTTCACTCTACGGTTTATATATAAATCTTCATGATTTTGCAATCTATAAGTCAACAGACCAAGATATTCACTTCTAACTATTACCTTCCACTTTTCAACTGTAGGGTAACTGTAATAACAACTCAGTTGAGAAAAGGGAAAAGGGGGCATGTAATAAAGTCCCTGAACACTTACAAAATCTATCAGATATTAGGAAGCCTGTCTTTCTCAATGTTGGAGTAAGTTCTTTCATGGCAAGATCTCTTCTATGACAAGATCTTTCATGTTCATTATGCCACATCTAAAATAAAAATAGAATATGCCTTTCTTAGAGTGGCAGAGTTTTAACAGTGAACCCGATGTTGGTCAGGTTTTCAGACTTAGTTTGCCTGAGGAACTGAAAAGCAGCAGCCTTTAAAACTAAGGTTTTTTGGGTAAAACTATTTCCTCAAAAACTCAGGAGCTCCTGATTTATTTTATTCCATTCAGTTCCATGTGAAAGAAATTCCAATGCAATCAAACATCTATCTGAACTATTTCTTAAGCCTGGATGACTCTCTCTTTTATTTACTAACATCTATACTTATTTTAATGGCAGCTATTTCAAAGATTTCTGAAACAATAGGCTGACTGAACAGACAATATACATAATCTGATCTTTGCAGCTGGGTTGGCTACAATTTTATGGCCAAGCACATTGATGTGTAGGCTCCATAATCTTATCAACTGCTGTTCAGTAGACAGAAGCGGTTGGCTTTTATAACCCTGCAAGTCTTAACTTTAATGGATTCTCAGTCAATTTAGATTGCAGCTGCAGTCAGACAAAGCCTTTTCGTAGAGTGGTTTGCCCTCACTTTGTGCTCTGGTTTGTTAATCCAGCTTGTACTATCTTGCTAAAGCAGGAAGGAATTAAAAAGAAATACCAATACTTGAACATTTTTCCCCCCACAGGCTTTGTAGATATCTATCTCTCACAGTATTTCAGTGGAAGGATTTGTCACGACAGAATACTGTGTGCCAAAATAATTTTGTTTACTTCTAATATCAATTCTGATTAGTAATTAAAGTATATTGCTATAACAAGGTACTTAGTGGTTCAAACAAGCTAGGCATCGATTTTTTTTTTTTTTTTTTTTTTACAAAGGTTTCACAATATAAATGGGTAGCCCAGAGAAGGAAGGTTGCTCTGTTCCATAAGGTTATCCATGGACTCTGGCTCTCTTTGCCTTGTGACTCTATCATCTATCTCATAGAGCTTTCTCTCAGCCATAGTTGAAGGCCAATTTTCAGCATGACATCTGATTTCAGTTTGCAGTTTGAAAGAAAAGAGAAGAGAAGAGAAGAAAAAGGAGTAGAAGAAAGGAAAAGAAGAGAAGAGAAGACAAAAGAAAAGAAAAGAAAAGAAAAGAAAAGAAAAGAAAAGAAAAGAAAAGAAGAGAGAAAAGAAAAGAAAAAGAATAGGATCTGGTCTTTCAAGGAGTTGACCTATAACTTACATATGTTACTTTCAGTCACATCTCCTTTCCAAGATCCCTTAGTCTCAAGACTATGGGTAGACATAAGAATGGCTGGGTCTTCCACATGAATAATCATGATTCTTTTGATTCTGACTTTGTTGGTTTCTATAACAAAAGATACAAAGGGAAGAACTGACACTGGGTGAAATGGAGCCATAGTTGGCAGTTTTTACCATAGAAGATGAACACTATAACCTACTCATAGTTCCATTTTTATAATAACCATCCACATATGCTATTCACTTTTATGAAATGAATTCCATTCAATTTTTATTGTTCCTTTAAAAATTTGTAAGAATTTTTATAAAGAGATAGATATGCAATGGTGATGACAGATGAATAGGCAATCTTAATATCTTCCTATGATGTAAGTTTCAAATATTTCTCCCTATTTCAAGGAGATACACTTCTTATATATAGTTATTTTTAAAACTCATATGTGGGATTTAAGAAACAAAACAGATGAACATAGGGGAAGGGAAAAAAAAGACTCAACTATAAAGAACAACCTGAGAGTTGCTGGAGAGGAGGTGGATGGGGGATAGATTAAATAAATGATGGGTATTACGGAGAGTACTTGTGGTGAGCACTGTATGTCATATGTAAGTGACGAATTACTAAATTCTACTCCTGAAACCAATAGTACATTGTATGTAAACTAACCAAAATTTAAATAAAAACATAAAAAAATAAAAATTAATAAAATAGAAATTCTTGATTTTAGTGTAATTTAATCTTTCAAAATTATCTTTCATAGATATCTTTCATTTAATGTTTTATTTAAGATACCATTTCCTGTTCTGAGATTATAAGATATTCTATGAAAACTTAAATTTTTAAAATTTTGTTTTCCCACATCTATCTTTAACCCATCTGGACAATATATTTTTAATGTATAAAAAAGTCTAGAAATCCCATTTAATTTTTGCTTCCATACAGATAAACAATTATCCCTGGCAACATCTTTTTCATCTTATATGTATGCAATGCCATCTTTCTAAATTAAGCTTCCTAATTTCATAAATTTCTGTTTATTTATTTTAAAGACACATCATAATTAAAACAGGTTTATAATAATTTTTTATATCTGGTAAGCAAACTCCTGCCACATGACCTTACATTTCTGTTTTGGCTGTTCATGGTATTGTTCCTTCATTGATATTTTGAAATCATATTGTAAATCTCAGTGAAACCTGGAGATTTTTAAGGAAATATAATGAACCTATTGAACATTTGGAGATAATTTGTACATTTATTCATTGAGGCTCCCATTTAATATAATAATGATATATCTGTCCATTTATTTCAAATTTTTTTAAAAATTGTAAAAAGTTTTATTAGTTTATTGTTTCAACATATTTTGTTAAATTTATCCTTATATATGTATATATTGGTTCCATTATTATTTTTATTATTAACTTTTATACATATTTATAAATTTAAATTAATATTAGTATATTTATCCTTGGAGATTATATTTGTCTCTAGGCCTCCTAGTAATACATGAACATTTCCACTTTTGAAATTAATAAGTTTATGTTAAATTAATTAGATTTATGTTAGTAGAGGATCCATCATCATACTAATCCTCTCAAACTACTGAAAGTAGTATTTATAAATTTATAAACTTGTAAAAAGTTTTGTATTTATAAATCTCATTCTAAACCAAAATTTTTCTAAACTCTAAAACATAGTTGTTTCTTTTTGTTACAAAAAAAGACATGGACATGTTGATATTCTTGATGCCTTTGAATATTTACTTAACTCTTAAAAGTAAAAGTAAATAAGATCTACATTATTATTTACATTCTTTGAAACATTAGAGTCATTATACTATTCAAACATTTATCTTGGTGTTACTTATATGTTTTACTTTGAATATGGTGGTATAAATTGATTGACATCCAAATGTTAAATCAGCCTTGCTTCCATTAAAAGAGAGAGAGAGAAGAAAGAAAGAAAGAAAGAAAGAAAGAAAGAAAGAAAGAAAGGAAGGAAGGAAGGAAGGAAAGAAAGAAGGAAAGAAAGAAAGAAAGATCGAACAAGCCAAGAAATTAAAAACTGGTCTTTTGAAAGGCTAAATAAATTACTAAGGTTCTAGTTGAGCTAACAAAGAAAAAAGATACAAATTACCTCCATTAAGAATGAAAGAAGGGATATAACTGATCCCCAAACATGAGTAGGCTAAAAGGGGGATACTGCGAGCAACTTGATAACCATAAACTTGTTAGCTTTGCTCAAATGGACAAATTTCTTCAAAGACATAAACTACCCAAACAACTCACTAAAGAATATATACATAACTTGAATAGCCCTTGTGAGAAGTTGAATTGGTAGTTAAAAAAGGAGAAGAAACACATGTATAAGATGATTTCACTTGTGTACTCTACCAAATATTGAAGGAGGAAATTATACATGATTTCTTCCAAAAGAAAAAGGAAAAGAAAGAAAAATAAAACACTTTCCAACTAGTTTTCTGAAGTTAGTATTGCCTAAAAATCAAAACCAGACAAATGTACAGCGAATAAATTAATTAATTAAAATTTATAAAAGAAAGAAAATCACAGACTCATATCTCATATGAACAAAGACACAAAAATCTTCAAAAAAATATGAGCAAATTGAAACCAGTGTTATAAAAATGAAATTATCAGGGCCATGAGGCTGGTTCAACATTCAAAAAGTTATCAGTGTAGTTCACCTTATAAAATTAATGGTTTTTAAAGTCATATGATATTAATAGATACAGATAAACACTCAGGATAAAAACCTCTCATGGCACTAAGAATATAAGGGAACATCTTTAACTTAATAAATACTGTCCATGGAAAACATTTTGTTGCAGGATTTTATTACCTCAATACTCGGGATTTGTTGTCTCACTACTTTGAAGAATGAACAGAGTACTTCAAAAGGATCATGTCATTAAGTAGAAAAAGCAGCATTATAAAACTGCTAGAAGAAAACAGAGGAGAAAATCTATGTGACCTCTGGCAATTGTATTTTTAGTTACACCAAAATTTGGCAATGTGTTTTTAGATACACCAAAAGCAGAACTTGTGGAAAAAAATGATTAATTGGGCTGTATTAACAATAATAACTGCTTTGTGAAAAATACAGTTGAGTCAAAAAAGAAGCCATAGACTTAGAAAATTTATTTGCATAACACCTGATAAAGGATTGTATCTGAAATATACTATTTAAAACTCAGCATTTAGAAAACAAACAACTCAATTAAAAAGTGGGCAAAATATCTGAACAAATGCCACATCAAAAAAAAAATAGATATCCAGATGGCAAATAACTATAAAATGATACTATCATTTGTCATTAAAGAATCAGAATTTAAAATGACAATGAGATACCAGTATCATTTGAGTGACTAAAATCCATAAAAACTGGCAATACCAGGGGCGCCTGGGTGGCTTAGTCGGTTAAGCGTCCGACTTTCGCTTAGGTCATGATCTCACGGTTCGTGGGTTCGCGCCCCGCGTCGGGCTTTGTGCTGACTGCCAGCTCAGAGCCTGGAGCCTCTTTCGGTCTGTGACTCCCTCTCTCTCTGACCCTCCCCTGCTCACGCTGTCTCTCTCTCTCCTAGAAATAAATAAAACATAAAAAATAATTTTTTAAAAATAAAAAAATAAATAAAATAAATAATAAAAAATAAAAAAAAATAAAAAAAAAATAAAACCTGGCAATACCAGTTTATATATATATAAATATATATATATATATCTCATAATATACACATATATACACACACAGAGACAGAGAGAAAGAGGGAGGGAGGGAGAGAGAGAGACTAGAGTTAAAAAAATGAAGCAAAATAACAGAGCCAGCCTACTCTGTTGCAGCAGGAATTTACATAAAAGCAAGAGCAGGAGGTTACAATTGTCCCTCTGGTAGTAATGGATTAGAGTTGGGGACATCAGTGAGGGACAGGTACATGGGAACTCTATTACCTTCTCAATTATTTTGAAAATCTAAAACTTTTCTAAAATATAAATCTGTAAAAAATATTCAATGACCTTAAAACTCCTTCATAATGCTGACACAATTCTATCTCTTTATGAGCATCTTCTTTCACAGTCTGCCCCAGCCATAATAGCTGCCACACTGGTCTTTGAGGACACTATACCAGACTCCACCTTAGGTAACACCTGCTGTGACTTATACTTGGAACATTCTTTCTACAGATATCTGCTTATATCATTAGTGCTTCAGGTCTCACTCAAAAATATTCTCATATGAGAGAACTTATTTGACTATCATATAAGATAAGATACAAAATAGATACCATACAAAATAAGATACTCTCTCTAGCCCATCTTCAGAAACCCCTATCATGCTTTCTCAGTTTTATTACCATTCACAGAATTTTTTATTATTTGGGATGTTATGTATTTACATGTTTAATTGTTTAAGATTTGATTCCTTCCACTGTCATATAGGCAGCATGTGGGGAAGAATTTGTTCTATTCGATTTTGTATGTGAAGAAGTTAAGAGTAGTCAATGTTTGTCGTTCAGTAATGAATGACAATAGACTGATGAATGTATGTAGAATCTCTACATTTACTCAGTATATCTAATATATATGTAGAAAGACTATCTTATAGCAAAACTTTTAATATTAACTTTCTCGTTGCTCGTCCTTAATTTCTGTGAATTTTCCAGACTTTAAGTTTACATTTTATATCTGTACAACACTTTATAATACTTCCATTATGACAGCTGCACTAGGCATAATGCTGTTTGCAGCACAGTGTGAATCACAATCTGGAATATATAATGTTTAAACCTCTGACTGAACTGGAATATATAATTTAGCAATGTAGTAAAAAATGTGCATGAACTTGGCATTAAAAGTGACAATAAAATATTATTACCAAGCAGACTTTTGGAATACTTCTTGGAGACTTCTTGAGTGTATACTAGAAAGGAAATGCTTTACTAACACTTAGTTCATGAACTTTACTACAAAAAATTGACAATTGGATTACATGGTTATGTCACAATTTGGATGTAATATCAAAAACCTGGAAAGTGTGAGATATGAGAGTTAAAATACTAAATATGCTTCCTACTGAGTATTCAAATCAAATGTGTTTTAAACATGAAATGAACCCATAAAATTCCATTTTAATTTTCTTCCAACCATATAAGCTGGAGAAATGCTGTGCTGTAGTTTGAATATCCTGAAATTAGTCACTGCAGAGGCTACGATGTAAAACTAGTGATCTGGAAACACCCATTATTGAGAGACATCTTTAAACAATGAAAAGTAAGATACATTTGACATTTCAAGTATTATCGCCAACATTGACTCCTTGCAACTAATGTATTCACAATACAAAGAAATAGAAAAACCTCTCACTATGTTGAACTGCCGTTAATATATTCTTCAAACAAATCACAGCCACCTGATATTTCTAGACTCACCTACTAGTCATTAATATATTTTAATGCTTTAAGATAGCAGCAAAAGTTCTAGCCTTTGGGATTCAAATATTCTAGGTGCTCTTAATTATTCAAAGTATTGAAAATATTTTATTAACCCTAGTTGGATAAACAATAAATTCGTCATTGGATAAATATTACTATCATTCAAAAGATGTTGATGGAATATATACTATATTTGTTTTAAGGAAATATTATTATTAGTCAAGAAATATTCATTGAGGGGAGCCTGGCTGGCTCAGTCGGTAGAGCATGTGACTCTTGATCTCAGAATCATGGGTTCAAGTCCCACACTGGGCATAGAGCTTACTTAAAAAAATATTCATTTAACATGTAATCTATTCAGTGAAATATCAGAGCCAAAACTTTGAGAGCTAATCGAAAAAATAAATGTTATAAATGTTTATAATACAAAGAAGAGTATTTTGTGCTGTGTCATTATCTTAGTATGTTTACAAGAGATAACATAAGTGTGATTGTGTGCAATATAGTTAATAAACATGGATTTTTGACAGCCATTCCAAAATCCAGACTAAGAGGCACCACCAAATAGAGAAGGAATTATAAGTATATAAGTTGTAGTAAATATCTTTAGGAACTGGTATGGACTGAGAAAGCTTGGAGAAGTGACAATGGAGTAAAAGACCGAAGAGGAGAATCAAAACCAAAAACTGATTGGAATGGGTTAGCAAAGAGTTTTGGTTATATTCTCTTTATTCTATTTTAGCCTGTGTATATCAGTACCTAATGAATTAATTACTGTTGTGGTAATTTGAAAATATATCCATAATTCTTGTGATTCTCCTAACATCAAACAGCAATTTCTATTTTCTTTCATCAGAAGTATGACTGAACTCAGTGACTGACTTCATACAAACAGAGTACTATGGAAGTCATGATGTGTGAGTTCAGAAACTGGGGCTTCTCCTATCTGGGACTGCTTATGCTGGGGAAGGTTGTTCTCATGTTATAAGGATAGTCATGTAGTCTATGGATAGGTTCAATCAGTAAGTAACTAAGGCACCTGCTAATAGCCAGTGAGGATCTGAGGCTTTTTGCCAACAGCCATGTGAGTGAGCCATTTGGAAGCAGATCATTCAGTCCTACTAATACCTTGTAAACAATCAAGATACCCTGAGTCAGAGCCACATTCTCAAATACTCCTAAATTTCTGAGCCACAGCGATCCTGAGAAGCTAATTTTTTTAAGCCACTAAGTTTTCTGATAATTTGCTACACAGCAATAGATAACTATTTTCCTTTACTTTATTGAATTAGGAATTCTCCATCTCCATGATATCTATATGACTAAACCCTATCATTATCATGCACAGAGATTTTTCCAATGTATCAGTCATCAAAAACCTTTTGAAGTTGAATATACTAAATATTTGCATTTAATTTTTTTTTAGTTTTTAGTATTTATATTTTTTTAATTTTAATGTTTTATTTAATTTTGAGAGAGAGAGAGAGAGGGAAAGAGAGGGAGAGAGAGAGAGAACAAGAAAGGGAAGGGCAGAGAGAGAGAGGGAGACACAGAATTCACAAAGTAAGTTCCAGGCTCTGAGCTATCAGCGCAGAGCCCAACACAGGGCTCAAACTCTTGAACCATAAGATCATGACCTGAGTCAAAGTCAGATGCTTAACCAACAGAGCCACCCAGATTCCCCTAGTAGCAATTTTTTTAAGTGTATTTATTTATTTGGAGAGAGCAGAGACAGCATGATTTGGGGAGGAAGATAGATAATCCCAAGCAGGCTTGCACCTTCCAACCCGGGGACCCAGACTCACCAAACTGTGAGATCATGACCTGAGCCGAAACCAAGAGTCAGACTCTTAACTGACTGAGCCACTCAAGGGCCCAAATATTTGGTTTTTTGATTTAAGTCTTTCTATGTATTGTCTTGGGTAAAAACAGAACAGAATTCAGTGGGATAGGTTAGGGCAGATTACAAAACAGAGAGAGATAAAGAGCATTAGTTTCAATTTATGAACTGGAGTAATTTAAAGGAGAAATAGATACACAGTTTTTACATTTTTCAATTTTTTTATGTTTATTTTATTTTTGTGAGAGAGAGCAAAGAGAGGGAGACACAGAATCTGAAACAGGGTCCAAGCTCTGAGCTGTCAGCACGGAAGCTGACACAGGTCTCAAACTCACAAACCACAAGGTCAGGACCTGAGCTGGTGTTGGACGTTCAACCAACTGAGCCACCCAGGTGCCTCAAGTTTTTACATTTTAATGGAATTGGATAGGAGTCTTTTAAGAAAGTCTTTTAGAAACTTTATTATGCCAATCAAAAAATTGAAGTACATTAGCATCACTGAATGTTTGTGATAACTTTCACCACTACTCCATTCAAATGAACAATGTTGCTCATATCAAAAGTTCCCTGAAGTTGCAACTGTAATTCTAAGTTATCTTTGGTAAAAGTATGTAATTTAGACAGATAACACACAGTTCAGAGCTATACTGTCAGTACATGAAAGAAGCAGATGTCTGGGCCAGAGGACTTAGACTAAGGACAGCCCATTAGCATCTGGCAACGTTCAAGAGACATGTTGCTTGTGCAACTCATGTGTCCAGTCACAAGCTAACAGTTCCCTTTCTCCAATTGCAGAACTAGGGCATTTCCCGTTCCCAGTGAAAAGAAGGGTTAGAGAATCTCCTTTAGATATAGAGTATCTTGAACAGAGCAAATATGACTAAAGAAAGTTCTCATATGTTTTTGGTTTTGATATATATTTACTTTTTATATGGATGAGATAAATGTTATGTTTTTTATTTCAAAATAATACATGTAAAATGCAAATGTTCCTCACTTAATACAAACAACTCTCATATCCACCTTCCCAAAGAATAAAGGGAAACTAGGTTTCTGTCTTTTGAGACTTTGTAAGTCCTGAGCTTATTTTTCTGTGTGCCTGTACAATTCACAGACTCAGTTCAAGAATGCCTACTAGGGTAGATTACATACCTGCAGGCTTCTTGCAATGAAGCACTACATTTCTACAAAGTCAGGTATTTTTTTTCTTTATTAATTTATTTTTTTGAAGCTTGAAGAGAATCAAAAATTTTTTTCTGCTATTATTTTTCAGCATACACAAATCTATTCCTTAAAGGTCATCTAAAAATTACTGGGTAAGATATTTAGATCAAGCCAGAGCAGCATATTAATAAGTGCCAGAAAGAACAAAACTGAAATGTTAGATGGTTGAACTTTGAACCATTGGATTTTTGCAGTTTTTAAAAACAGGTTCTCTCGTTCCTGGACAAATTAATAAATTCCCCTTGCCATGAGTTTATTGATGGAAAGAGATAAAGGAAAAGCAACGGACTTTGTACTCTGTCGGCTCAGAAAGTCTTACATGCATTCTCCTGAACCACTTTATTATCTTTATTCATACCTGAGTGGCAGAATTTGGTTGAGAGGCCTGGGGCAATTTATGCCCATGCAAGTCAGAGGGGCGTAAGTAAACACACAAGAAGGTTTATTGGTGAAGGTGTTAGAAAAGCTACGGCCTTTCTTAGGTCAAAATTATCAGTCTGGTGAGAAGTTCAGAAGAAGAAGAATACTTACTGAAATAAATGGAAAGACCTAAGTTGAAAACTAATTTAATGTAAGCACACTTGTAAAAAAATTTTTTTAAATAAAGATAACATGTGCTATACTTTCAAGTTCCACAAAGCTTTAAGGAGAAAGCAGAGGAGAGAAAACCTATTTGGGTGATAGCACTCTTCCATCTTCCAAAAGCCATACTATCCAGACCAACATGACAGTGATTATACACACTTTACAAAAGTGTTTCTCTTTTTAAGTTTACTTATTTATTTTGAGAGAGAGACAGAGAGCAAACAGGGGAGAGACAAAGAGAGAGAATCCTAAGCAGTTTCCACACCAGCAGCATTGAACACAATCCTAAGCTCGAACTCACAAACTATGGGATCATGACCTGAGTCAAAACCAAGAGTCAGTCGCTCAACTGACTGAGCGACCCTGTCACCCCTACAAAAGTGTTTCTAATTCTCAGTGTTTTTTCTTATTGAGTTTTCTCTTTTAGGAAAATTGTCATCAACATGTAGCACCAGCACTGAGAACATCACCAAATCCTCAAAGTCTGGGTTTCTTATAAATAAAATGGACTCCATCCTGATTATGAAGTGATTCAATATAAGCCACAACAATGATTTATTCTTCAGTTATTAGCCCTCTAAAAGACTTTTCAAACAATCTGGAGAGTAATTTAAAAGAAAATGAACCCACATAACCTGACTTCCATTGTGTGGGGTAGAAAAAATGCCTTTGATATAAATAGGGAGTCAGTTTCAAAATGATTTTTTTAAAGATATGTTTATATGCTCCTTGGTTCAAGTGTCTTCAGAAACTGAGTCTTCTTATGGAGATTCCTACTGGTAATGTATTAGGCTCTCAGTCATGGAACTGGAAGTTTCCCTGACTTCTCTCATAAGGTGTGGTAGGGACCCCTCCCTAAGGAATGAAAACAAAAACAAAAACAAGAACAAAAACAAAGAAAACCTCAAGGCAACCTGGCTGTACCTTAAGTGGTAACACCCCTCAGGTGACCTTGTAACATGAAACCACTTAATCAGACTGCATGTTTGTGTGTTACCATATATGGGAGACAAGGACATAGAAAATGTATTTTAAAAAACTATGCCACGTGGTGTTCGGGGCTCAGTTCTTTGGGGTGGAACCCAACTGAGCAGTGCCAGCATGAATAAATTTGCTTCCTGGAAAGAAAAGACTTCGTGTCACAACTCTGTGTGCAAGAATCCTGCTTCAGTGAGTATGGGTGAGTATCCCAATGCAATGTTTATCCTATGAAAGAGGATTTATCCAACACTCCACCTGACCATTTCTTCTAAGAGACTCACGTTAAAAACTGAAAAGATCAGATAGAAAAGCAGTTTTCGTAATAATCAGATTCATTTTTGATATTTGATAGCTTACAACTTCTAAACCTTAATGCTTCTCTTTTCTCTTCTCCTCCTGGGCTCTCATCTTTGACACTAGTGGAGAATTTAAACCATGGAAGTCCCTGCCCACAGACAAAACCCAGCCCCAGCCTCAGTCCCTAATCCCACTAAAACTCAAAGTCAGGCTCCTTTCCTTCCCTCTCAAAGCCATCTTTAAACCAGCTTAGGAAGTCTGCCTTGTTCTCCCTAGAAAGTGTTATCATGTAAACAATAAACCTTTTATGCTATCTTGGTGTGTGTGTGTATGTGTGTGTGTGTCTGTGTGTGTGTGTGTGTGTGGTGTGGCATTCGTTTTAATATCTGAACCAAATTTTGGGTGAGGGTCCATCTGTCCCTGTGGGATGATCATAGCATTTGTAATGTTAGCAACAAAATAGCTCTTCATTAAAGATATGCTTTCAAATTGAAGAGCCAAAAATTAAGTCCTCCATTAAGAGAAACCTCGGGCTGCACGTAGCCCCAGTCCCAGTCACAGGAAAAGACTCTTCAAGGCTAAAGCCATCCTCAGACCGCCCTCAGTTCAGCTAATCAAAAAGAAAAAAAATAGAAACATTCTTATGGTCTGAGTCAAGGCTGGAAACTGCAGATACAAACTAGCCCATTTCTCACCACTTGTCTGAACCCCACGTGGGCCCTTTGAACTCACTTCACAATTGGTCATTTTCAAAGGATTCTCAAAAGTCATGATTGGGTCCCACAAAAGTAATGAACACCTCACAGACACTGAATGGTCAAAGCTGTAATTGTAATTGGTGCTTATGTGATGATGCTACATGTACACCCCCATCCCTTACTCCTTAAAAACCCTGTTCGCTATTGTTCTTGGCTTCACCTTGCTGCCATGACACCAGCAGGCTGGGTGAGCCCCTGCTCAAGCTTGTAATAAAGACCCTTTTGTACTTGCATTGGTGCCGGCTCCTTGGAGTGAGGGGCCTAGACAAACTAAACCAAAAACTCAACCAGCTTTTCTTCTTCTGTACAAGTGCTTGCACTACGGGAAACTAAAACCTAACTAGCTCCTTCCGCTTCTGTACCATTGCTTAAGGCTTGAGTTTCAGCCTCCCCGGAACTATCAGGCAGCTGCACACTGCCCAAGGCCGAAGAAACTGGCCACCACATCAGTCCTCCACACTACCTTGGCAACACCCAATAAGGAAAGGCCAGCAACCACCCTCCGCCTTACTGAAGGAAGGGCCTAGGGAGAGAGAAGTTAACCTGTTAGTCGCGGAACAAGACCCTAGACTCGCTCTATGATTGGCTAAATTCAAAGGTATCCTAAATGTTGTAATTGGATCCCGCCAAAAACCTGATGGCGGGAACCAATCAAATGTGGTATATGTTCACATTTAAATATCAACCAATGACAAACCTGTAACCATAGAGATCCCCTTTCCCACCCCACGACTTGTTTACTCCTGTCTATAAAAAGGCTGTAAAGACTTTGTTCGGGGCCTCTCAGCGTCACCTGCGAGAGTGCGCGGAGGTCTGGGTTCGAACCTGCAAATAAACAACGCTTGCCGATTGGCTTTGACTCTGGTCTCTGGTGGTCTGTTTTTGGGGTCTCTCGAACTCTGGGCGTTTCAAAATCTCATCAGACAATTAATTCCCAAAGGAGGTTTATCACATGTAGGAAACAAAATAATCTCAGCATTTGGAAGACTGATGAATAGAAATCAGAGCTCAGATCAATTGTGAAACTTGCCTCAACACTGCAATCAGGGAGATGTTCATGTTTAGATCGAGGGTCAACAGAAGATTAAACTGTTTCTGAATAGTGACTAGGGTTTCTTTTGCATTTCACAAGGACTTCCAAATTATTGACTGCCTACTCTCTCAAATATCACCAGGACAACCTGCTGATTAAAAAAGAGACTTGGGAGAACACTATTTTGAAGCCGTGTATATATGAGTAACCTGTATAAGGCTATAAGATGCATCTATAGGTATAGCTAAATAGATGATAGAGAGAGATGGGGATAGGAGATAGTGCTATAGAGATATCTAAAACTGTATGTTGGAAAGAAATTGTTGTTAATGAGTAATATTTTCTTCTTTTTATATTCTCATGGTGGTATGATCTCATGTGCTGTCTAATGTCTTATCGATAATTTAGTATTTCTTTTTTTTTTAACGTTTATTCATTTTTGAGAGACAGAGGGCAGAGCACAAATGGGGGAAAGGAAGAAAAAGAGGGAGACATAGAAGCCGAGGCAGGCTCCAGGCTCTGAGCTGCCAGCACAGAGCCCCACACAGGGCTCAAATTCATGAACTACTGGACCATGACCTGAGCCTAAGTCAGATGCTTAACTGACTGTGCCACCCGGGCACCTCTATAATTTAGTATTTCTTAATCAATTACTTTTCCTTTTCTTCTTTTGCATTTTTTCTTGCATCTCAATTAGCAAGAGTTAAGTCAATCACACTACTCAGTTCCAGGTAATGTTTTCCATCTTTAATGAGGTGTAATTAAAAAAATTAAAAATTGTATATATTTAATGTGTACAATGTAGTGTTTTGACATAATTTTACCTTGTGTAATAATTACTACAATCAAGCTAATTAACATTTTGAAGTCATGAGTTCTAAAAAGCTTCCTCTTACTTGAGGTGTGTGAATGATTCTATATACCCACATCCTTAAAGTAATTAGTACCATTCACATTTGAATTTTTTTCAGTCCAACAAGGATAAAATACCTCCGTATTAAATTTGTTTTCATTTTCCCCTAAGTATTGATGATTTTGAGTAACATAATATAGTGGTTAGTGTTTTGAACTTCAAGTTTTCTTTTACATTTTTATCATTTTTTCTTTTTTTTAAGTTTATGTATTTATTTTTGAGAGAGAGAGAGCACAAGAGGGGGAGGGGCAGAGAGAGAGAGGAGTCACAGAGTCCAAAGCAGGCTCCAGGCTGTAAGCTATCAGCACAGAGCATAACACGGGGCTCAAACCCAGGAACCTGAGATCATGACTGAGTCACCCAGGTATCACTTATCATTTTCTTTTCCTTTTAATTTTCTAAAAAAAAATTTTAATGTTTGTTTATTTTTGAGAGAGAAAGAGAGAGCGAGAGAGAGAGAGAGAGAAAGCAGGGCGGGTAGAGAGAACTGAAAGTGAGATCTAGGCTCTGCGCTGTCAGCATGGAGCCTGATGCAAGGCTCAAACCCACAAACTGTGAGATCATGACCTGAGCCAAAGTTAGACGCCCAACTGACTGAGCCACCCAGGGGCTTCTTCTTATCATTTCTCTCATATTCAGTTTTGACAATGGATTTATACTAATAATTAGGTCCTCATGAAATTAAAAAAAAAACTGTGATACCTTAAATTGCAGGTTTTATGATTTAATGATATTCTCACATATTTTGGAGAGTTAGAAAATGCCTTATAAGATGCAAGTGCTTCTCTGTTTTTCTCTCTCTCTCAAAAAAAAAAAAAAAAAGAGAGATTCTAACCTTTAAATGGCAAAGTTTCAGCTGTCAAAATACATGCTGGATGTTGGTGCCCTATTAACCTAGAATGAAAATAACTGCCATTGGCTCAAGAGCAACAGCGGGAAGTGTGGGTCACCCTTCTAGCACCTCTGACTTTGCACAGTAAAGTAAGAGGCAAAAAGACTATGTGGACCTTAAATGTGAAAATGACTATGTTATTGATGTTTCACTTCTAAAAGAAATAGAAAAGAACTTTAAAAGTACATTTATCATACAAGTTTTAAAAACTTTTATTTTTATCTCACTATACAAAAGTTTTCAGCATTTTTATGATCAATTTGTTTAAAATAATAAATCCATAAGCTAATATTTTGGACCTCATATATGCAACTCACCAAAGGAACTTAATTTTATTTGTGTAAATTATGTATATACATTTGAATCTTATTAACATTACTGATCATTGATTAGCATAATAATTTGTGTATTCTCTGTGACTTCATTATCAAATAATGCATGAGTAAAGGCCTATAAATAGTATTAATAATTCATACTCTGTTATGAATTACTATGTAATACTAAATCACTGACCTAACTGGCTTGGTTTCGTAGTATTAACCAGGTCAGGGGTTTTAAAGCATTAATGTTAACTCATTTTTTTCTTCCAGTAATAATTCTTTTGTTATCATCAGATAATATAAAGAATGGGTAGTTTTTTTGGCAAGACTTCTTACCAGTTCCAAATTATCCCTGGTTTATAGTATATCCCCAAATTTTAATAGTTATAATTTAATTTTAGTTATTCTTTGTTAATATTGAAAAATGTAACAAATTAAATGTACAAAGGTTCGGAGTAATTTTTTCATGCTTATCCTCCATTAGACTACAAGTTTATTTTCACAAAACTAGGAATTACTAGATGTAGCATATATGATTTTACATTTCTCGCCAGGATAATTTCTAAAACTAGTAGATATTCAATATATAGTTGTCTTGATGAAAAATAATAAAGTGTCATTGGAATCTGTTTGGCTTTATTTATAATGTAAATTTGCACATTAAAATTTTTTAAAAATTGGGTCTTTTCACCTACTAGCAAAATTGACTTAGAAACAGTTATTGCACTATGAATGCATATTATCATTTTAGAAACTGCAATTAAATTTGTGGTGGGGAATAATTATCTATTAACTCCCACAGGAGTGCCAGCCACGTGACAGAGATGCAGTAAAGCTCTGGTTCAGAATTCATTGGGATGAAGTTTAGGGCAGAAAAGAAAGAAGATACAGTGTGGAGTATAACTGGAAAGTGTGTTTTCTTCCCGTCTATTCTCATTTAAGACTCAAGGATTAAACATGGCAGTCCATGACTTTGGAAACCCAGTGAGCAATATACTTCTATGAGTGTGGGTTCCACAACTAACGGAAGATGAATATGGTTCAATTTCTTTGCATGCCTTTGTTTCTGGTTAGTTGTAATCAAGAAAAGTTGACTTCTGTGAATTCTTTAGGCTAATTTAAAGTGCTTAGGCAAATAGTAATAAGAGATCTGACACAGTAAATTTGTATATGACTGTTTTTTTAAGATTACCACTCTCTGAAATTTCTGGTTTGCAAAGATTTGAAGGGATGAGGTGAGATCAATCTGTATGAAAGTCATAGTCTTTTGAGTAGAAAGAAAATATATCAAATTCAATGTCCTGGGAGTAAACATTGGTTTAGCACTGCATAGTCTCCACTCAGACACAGTATCAAAGGTGGGCAACAAATCTTTTAAAAGAAAATTACCAAAAGAGAAGGAATGAAGTAAACTGGTAGTTTTAAGTTAAGGAGTCAAGGATCTGAGAAGAATATTGAGTTTGGACAGAGGAAAATAGTTGCTACAGAGAGTTTATTCCAACCTTGACATGTAGCAGAATTTTTGTGCTCATAAAAACAATGGTTGGGCATGGAAGAGTAGGAAACATGGAATATTCTTGTCTGAACTTGGTGCTGAGAACTGAAATAGCTATAGCTATCTGTACAGGGACATGCAATCATGAAGTACCACTGCAGAATAAACTGGCATTTTTTGCAGGGCTAGAGGTGAGGACATCCCAACAGTGAAGACATGTGGTCGTGAGGAGGAGGTCAGAAATACAGTGTAGAGACGTTGGCATTATCTTAGCTGCAAATAACAAAAAATTATCTTACCTATCAGAATGAAAAAGAAATAAATTTGAACAATACTAGATCTCCCACAAGTTACAAAAGAGTGTTGAATTAGAAAGATTCAAGAATGAAACAAATCAGGAAAGCTCAAGTAAACTTGAGTAGCAGCATTCATCTCACTTCCAGTTGTTTGGCTATTGTAAAAGGGGGAAAAAAACCCAGAAGGTAAATGTTGGTAAGGATGTGGAATAATTAGAATTCTCATGTACTATTGGTGGGAATGTAAAATAATACAACCACCATGGGAAACAGTATGGTGGTTTCTTAAAAAAGAATTAAAAATATAATTATCATATACTCCAGTAATTCCACATGTGGGTAAGTACCAGAAGACATGAAAGCTGGGTCTCAGAGAAATATTTGTACACCTATGTTTACAGCAACATTAACAGTAGTCGCCAAGGACTGGGGAAATGGGAGAATGGAAAGATGAATGTTAATGAAGATAAGAGTTGCAGTTTCATAAAATGAAAAGAGCTCTAAAAATGGATTGTTGTGATGGTAAGACCATATTATGAAAAACTTTAATACCACACTGAACTGTATATTTAAAAATAAAGTATATGGTATATTTTATGTTGCGTGTATTTTACCACAATAAAACTATTAGAAAAAATTGATAGATAATAAGATAATATTTCATTGATAAAACAAGAAAAACATTAAGAACATTCAAACGTATTTGATAATATTTAAAATAATTTTAAGACAAAAATTTTAGTAAAATATATATAGAAGACAATGTCTTAAATTAATAAATATTAGGTACAACAAACTTAGAGAAAACATACTTATAAAATATTGAAAGTGTTCCATTTGAGATTGGGGGGAAAAAAAGAAAAGAATGTCTATTATCCTCACTTCTGTTTAAGTGAAATAGAATATAGGGGAGTATAAAGCTGAGACATGAAGAAAACATAGACTGTCGTTGTCATGGATATGACTGGATTATAAGAAATATTAAAAAATTAATAAAAATCTCAAATTAATAAATCAACTTAGCAAGTTACCTAAAGATCGATGTGCAATAAGTAAATGCATTACTATAAACGAGAAACAAACAATTAAAAAATGAATGATATCATTTATTTCTCTTTCAATTATGAAAAAATGTTAAAACCTCGCAATAACATTAAAAAAAACATATGCAAGGTCTATATATAGAGTTACAAGAGACTATTAAGTGATATTAAAAGTAAAGACAAATAAAAAGAGTTATACCATCTCAAAGTTTGAAAAACTGACATTTCAAAATTAGGAGATATCCTTCAACTGATATCTAGGTTCATAAAGATTCAATTCAATTCCTGTCATCATCCTATTAAGTCTTTTGTGATTTCTGTGTGTGTGTGTGTGTGTGTGTGTGTTGCAAACTGGCAAACAAGGTAAGTTAAAGATACAATTGACAATAAGAATAAAGGTAAAACAGTTACATTAGCCAGTCCCAAGATTTAGTATATTGTTACAGTAAATAGAATGGTATAATAACAGTAGAAGGATGATAGCTAAATTGATCTATGGAAAATATTTTAATATAGAAACAGACCCACATATATATACTGTCACCAGATTTATGGGGGGAAAAAGGCATAGTAACTCAGTGAAAAAGAATAATTTTTCCCATAAAAGTTATTGGATGATATGGCTATTTATATGCAAGGAGGGAAAAAATGCTGAATCTCATTATCTAGATTAGTATCTTACATTGTATTCAAAAATCAATGCCAGATGAATTGTGGAGTTGACATGAAAGGAAAATTAACAAATTATCTTTTAGAGATAATATAGGAAAATACCGTCATGAACTTTGCACAGGCAAGTATTTCTTAAATAGGATAAGCCAACACTAACTCTGAACTAAAAATTAATGAATTTCACTTCGTTAAAATTAAGGACCCCTGTTCATCAGAAGGCGCTATTAAAAGAAGAAAACGGAAAACCAAAGAATGGGAGATGAGAGTCTCACTGCATAAAATAGCACAGATTTGTATCAAAAATACCTAATGAAAAAGTGAAAATGTGTCTGGAACTAGAAGAGTGAAAATCGGCTTAGGGACGGTAGAAGAGAAGAAGTATCCCTGCCATTAATCACACCAGGAGAAGACAGAGATGAAGCCAGCTGCAAAATCTAGAACTCTTGTTTGTTCAAGGTCGTGAAGCAACTGTGGAATACCATAGAGACCTCTTCTTTTAATGACTTTTGCTTTTTTATCAATGACACTTCACAGCCACTTTGCCAGTCCTTCCCCTTACTGGTGAGGCCTAATCACTAAGCTGCCTTTGCCTTGCAATAGCATCCAACCCCTAGCAGATCCCTGCTTCTTTCTTTCTTTTTTTTTTTAATTTTTTTTAATGTTTTTATTTATTTCTGAGAGAGAGAGAGAGAGAGCGTGAGCAGGGTCAGAGAGAGAGGGAGACACAGAATCTGAAACAGGCTCCAGGCTCTGAGCTGGCAGTCAGCACAGAGCCCGACGCGGGGCTCGAACCCACAAACCGCGAGATCACGACCTGAGCTGAAGTCAGACGCTTAACCGACTGAGCCACCCACGTGCCCCAGCAGATCCCTGCTTCTAAGCCCACCGCGGAGATATGAGCCAATCCAGAATTGACCCCTGCTTCCCTTAGACTTTAGGAGTCACGTGGTGAGAGGCCAAACACTAGAAAACATGCCTCCCTAATCTCTCTCATAGAGTGGCGTTTTTGTTTCCCTTGAAGTTGTCTCCCTTGAGGTATCAGATCAGTAAATATGACTTTGACAAGCTTCAGGCTTTTTCCTGGTGGTCTTTGATTTAGTAGGCTTTAGCAAATAATTGTTAGCAAAAATACTAATTATAAGGAGGAGGAAGAGGCGGAGGAGGACAAGGAGGAGGAAAATTTTGATGGCCCAGAGCCTGCTTGGGATTCTGTCTCTCCTTCTCTCTGCCCCTCACCTGCTTGTGCCTTCTCTCTGTCTCTGTCTCTGTCTCTGTCTCTGTCTCTGTCTGTCTCTCTCTCTCTCACACACACAAACACACACACTCAAAAAAATAAATAAACTTAAAAAAATAAAATAAGATAAAATAAAAAAAAATAATTAAAGAAACCCACATGGGTGCCTGGCTGGCTCAGGTGATAGAGCACGGAGCTCTTGATCTCAGCGTTGTGAGTTCAATCCCCACTTGGGTGTAGAACTTACCTTAATTTAAAAAACGTAAATTAAATTCAAATAAATCCACAAAGAGGCAGAGCTAGACATACATATATATGTATATGTGTGTATGTGTGTATACATACATATATATACTGCTCCCTAGAATAGCTAGTTTTTACAACCTGAAGATATCAAGAATTGGAGAACATATGGAATAACTATATCTACACACTGTTGGAAATGTGAATTGTTGCAATATTTTAGAAAAATTGATGAGCAATATCTTCAAAGCAGAACATAAGGATACCCTATGATCAAACAATTCTAATCCATGGTGTATACCTAAAAGAGATCCATGTGTATGTGCAAAATACATAATGTAAATAGTTTCCTGATAGCATCATTCATAAAAGCCTCAAACTGGGACAATCCATATGTCCATCAGCAGAATGGATAACAACACTTTGTAATATTCATGTAATGGGAAACTACAGAGACAAAATAAAAAAAAAACAACAAATGACCCGCTATTACTTGAAACATCAGTAATGACTATTAAGCTATAAATTTTAAACTTGTGTATTTTAAAACATTTTTGTTATATATTATATCTGAATAACAAACTCAAGAAAGATTTAAAAACTGTTAGATGGGGGTGCCTGAGTGGCTCAGTCAGATAAGTGTCCAACTCTTGATTTCAGCTCAGGTTGTGATCCTAACAGGTCAGGAGACTGAGTCCTACGTTGGGCTCTGTGCTGACAGTGTGGAACCTGCTTGGGATTCTCTCTCTCCCTCTCTCTCTGCCCTTCCCTCATTCACACTGTCTCTCTCTTCCTCTCTCTAACACTAAATAAATAAACTTTAAAAAAATGTTTTGAAATCCTGTTAATTGAAATCCTGTATTTGGATAACTAATTTAAATGTTTTGGAATTTCATAAATTTTGGCAATTGTTTTCTTTCTTGTCAAAAAATTCACTCTGATGTTCACTATTTATAGCATATATTTAACATTAATAAGTAAAATGCACAGAAATTAGAGGTCAACATTAAACTTTCATAACTTTCACCTACAAAACACATGGATAGTGGTTATTTTTTAGAGATCTTCTAATCAATTATCCAATAGTATTAAAAAGAAAAGTAAACATGGTATTTTACTATAATACACTACATCGGGAAATTACAAGGCAGAATTCTAAAATATTAGACTCTAAACCATATTACCATAGCTATTAAATGTTTATGAATCTGAAATTCAACTTTAAATAATAAAATGTGTGCATATATATAATTTTATATGAATGACAATAATTAATAGAATGAGAAGAAGAAAGTTCCAATATACAAAATGAAGCAATTGAAAATAATGCAATGTTTAATCAAAATTTATGGTGGTAAAATTAAAAGAAAGTATTTTTATATTTTAATATATTAAAAATATCATCTAGATGTCTTTCTCTTTTTCTCATTTAAAAACAAGCTCTTGGTTTCGGCTCAGGTCATGATCTCACAGTTTCATGGATTCAAGCCCCACACTGGGCTCTGTGCTGACAGTGTGGAGCCTGCTTGTGATTCTCTCTCCCTCTCTCTCTGCTCCTCCCCCACTGGCACTGTCTCTGTCTCCCTCAAAATAAATAAATAAACTTTTTTTTTTAAGTTAAAAAAAGAAAAAAAAATCCAAAGCTTTTATACCAGCCAACATTTTCTGGAGGAATATATTCAACATCAAACCTTTTCTCTAAGAATCTTCATGTTGCTCATTTTAGTCAATGAAACCACTGGTCCAATAATTTTTATATTCTTATATTTCAGTTTTACAGATGAAAATCATGAAGCTTGTAGAATAATGACAAAGACATTTTACCAAATCCAACTCTAACTAATTTTGGAGATAGTATTCCTACCTGAGCAATATAATTTCCAAATCTGTGCATTTAATTGTTATACAATGCTACTTCCTTCCCCCCCTCTTAAAATTTGTTATATTCCATATTTCCTATAATTTAATGATAGGAAAAATCATAGCCGCTATTTTTAAAATATTCCTATGTAAAAAATGTCATCTACTACAATATCCTTTTCCTCATAATAAGAAATAATGATTTATGGTTCCCATGACACTTAGCTCATTAGCAAATAAAATTGAACAATAATAAGCATTGCTTTAGGCAGATAATGTTCTTTTTCTTTATGTTGATAATCACATTAAACATGATATTTTCAGCATCATTGCTCAACTTACAGTCTTGAGCTTGTATTTTTGAGGAGTTAATTTCTAAATTTTAGTATAATCCAACTCTGAGGAATACTTTTATGTATTTTATTGTAAAATACTTTTGCAATATATTATAAAAGACAACTTATGTAAGCAATTTATTATCAATTAAATAAAAACATGTATGTGTTCACTTTATATGGGAAACTGTTACTTTTCATACATAAAGTTCAAAATACATTTTTCATGTAGGCTAAAAAAAATAAGAAACTATTTTAGATTTAGAAAATTGGAGATTTAGTACTTAGGTCATTAACTTCTGTGTGGACAATTCACTTACATTTTTCTCAGTTTCTTCATTTGTTAATTTAAGATCATCCATGTTTCCTATTTTATATATATTCTAATAATTATAACATATTTATGTACATACCAGTAATGAACATTTTAGAGCATATCTTTGGAACTTTTTATTTGTATGACTACATTTAACCACCAAAGGCAGCTGAGAGATCCAGTCTTCCAAAATTAAACAACCTTCCTAATGAAAAGTAAATATTGACTTGCCTAAAACCTAAAAATGCCTATCTTCCTGGAAAAGGAACTGGCTTTTTTAAAAACTCAGTAGAAATCGGGGCACCGGGGTGGCTCAGCCGGTTAAGCAACCGACTTTAGCTCAGGTCATGATCTCAAGGTTCATGGGTTCGAGCCCCGCATAGGGTTCTGTGCTGACAGCTCAGAGCCTGGAGCCTGTTTAGGATTCCGTATCTCCCTCTCTCTCTGACCCTCTCCTGCTCACACTGTCTCTCTCTCTCAGAAATAAATAAAGCATTAAAAAAAATAAATTATAAAAAAAATCTCAGTAGAAATCAGCTACGGTTCATTGATTAAAATGATTAGTCCTGTTCAAATGCAAGGACTGAACAATTTTAAGTACTGAATCCCATCACCGCTCCAACATTTGATCACACCAAGAGGTCATGCTGGTGAATCTAGGACTGCCAGAGTGGGTAATTCTACCTGGAGTTATCCACACCACCAGGCTACAATTGCAAGGCTTGAACTCTATACCTAAGCAGGACCCATGTAATCAGCTACCATAGTAGTTAAGCTGGCATCCAGGGGTAAAAGCTGGTGTTTCCCTAATCATGCAGCTTATCTTCTCATCACTATAAGAGTCGGTGTTCTAATTGCAGAACAGAAGACGAGAGAGAATGAGATTCGTTGGTTTTTATTATTATTAGTACTATTGATGAAATCATTAAACGAAAGACTTTAGAAAACATACCGTTAATTCTATCGATAACGTATTTTCCTAATGCCTTCTGATTTTGTTTATTTCCCCATTAAATATTTCAAACTCTTACTAAGAAAAATCCCCAAGAATGTTTGCTTAATATATATAAATCACACAGTTCATATATTTTCAAATGTACACATACATTAGAGTATTTCCACAATAGAGTGGAAAGAGAAAATAATTTAGAGTTATATTAGTCTAGTTTGCTTCTCACTAGAGGCACAACTCTGACACCAAAATCACCAGTTTCTCTTTTGTAAAAGAAAAATAAGCTTTACTAAGTTGAAAAATAGACATAATTTATATAATTTTGCTGCCTACATTAGTGTTTAACATTTGGCAAACTTCTAGTAAAGCTGATTATATTAGTGATTATTGTTGCATATATGGTATTATTAGATGAAAATATATGCAAAACAATAAATGAAGGTATGAATAACTCATATTTCAAATAAAAATAACATAAACTAGATCAGGAAATTTGAAGTTTCTGATGCAATTACACTGTTTTAACATGAAAAATTTCTTGTCAAATATTTTAACATTTCTGTTAAAAGACTGAAAAGTCATTAAAACACCTAATTTTTAAATCTGATTTCAAATATGAACAATCAACATGCTAATTTAACTAATATGATTGAATTAGAGCTATATCTCACTCATTTAAGTGTTAGGCTACATCAGAGATTTGAAAGAAACAATCTCATCTTAGGTAACTGGTTTGGAGTTAACAATAATTATTTGCACACACTCCTTCCTCTCTCCTCACTCCCCTATTTTCCATAGCATGTAGTTCATACCAGGCCACTTTACACTTTCTCTATTGTCTTTTATGATTAGCAACTTATTTTTCAAATATTGTTATGTTGTTGCCAACAAATAAAATGTCTCACAAATCATCAATTTTTAATAAATTTTTTTTTGCCTTTTATGAAACACTGGTAAAGATTCAATATCTCGTCTGGTTAGAATTTTAGTTTGTTTAGTTTTTAATTTTTAAAATATTTGTTTGAGAGAGAGAGAGAGAGAGAGACTGCTAGTGGGGGAGGGGCAGAGAGAGACACACCGAATCTGAAAACAGACTCCAGGCTCTGAGTTGTCAGCACAGAGCATGACGCAGGGCTAGAACCATGACCATTGAGTTCATGCCCTGAGCCCAAGTCAGAAGCTTAACCGACTAAGGCACCAACGTGCCCCTAGTTAGAATTTTATGTTAACGACACTAACTTATTTGGTTTCATGTCCTTCTGTGTCTTTTGTTTCCAAGATAGTGCAAAGTAACAAATGCTTGCATTGTTATGTGAAAAAAAGAAAAAGAAAAAATGCTTTAAGCACTTTGAAATCATATAGATGTTCAATTATTACAATAATAATTAATGGAATAACTTGTTTAATATGTGGCTTACTTTTTATTGCCTCATTTCTAAAACGTGGCACCTGGGTGGCTCAGTCAGTTAAGCGTCCAACTTTGGCTCGGGTCATGATCTAGCAGTTCACGAGTTCAACCCCGTCGACAGGCTCTGTGCTGACAGCTCAGAGCCTGGAGTCTGCTTCAGATTCTGTGTCTCCCTCTCTCTGTGCCCCTCCCCCAATCGTGCTCTGTTTCTCTGTCTCTCTCTGTCTCTCTTTTTCTCTCAAAAATAAATAAAAACTTTAAAAATTAAGTAACATGCCTACGATAGTTTGTTACCTACATTCTCAATATATTTTAAAAATTAGATTAGTATAAGATTTAAACTAGTCTTCCTAATTCATATCTGTCTGTGTTCAAAGCATATATTATAATAAAAAAATTTTACGACACAATTAAGGAACATAGAAATGGAGAGGATGGAAAGTTCTCCTTATCATTCATCATTCTTTTTTTAATGTTTATTTATTTTTGATAAAGAGAGAGAGAAAGCATGAGTGGAGGAGGAGCAGAGAGAGAGGGAGACACAGAATCTGAAGCAGCCTCCAGGCTCTGAGCTGTCAGCACGGAGCCTGACACTGGACTCAAATTCATAAACTGAGATCATGACCTGAGCTGAAGTCAGATGCTTAACCCTTAACTGACTGAGTCCCCCAGGCACCCTTCTTAACTCCTTCTGTAATCATCAACAAAATTCCCTTTCTTAAATTAAAATTTATCTTGATATAATTATAGGTTCACCTGTAATTGTAAGAAATAGAGAGATCCCACGTATCCTTTACCATCTTGCAGGACTGTATATAATGCAAAAAGAATACCATAATAAAGATATTGACTTTGAAGATATAGAGCATTTCTGTCATCAAAGGATCCTTCATGTTGCTCTTTTAAAACCACACCCACTTTCCCATTATCCCACTTCCTCTGACAACCACTAATCTGTTCTTCATTTCTGCAATTTTGTCATTTCAAGGAGGTTATATACATCAAATTTTCCAACATGTAATCTTCGAGCATTGACTTTTTCACTGAGCAGAACTGACTTTTTCACTGAGCAGAACTGACTTTTTCACTGAGCAACCTTTAAGTTGCTGCATGTATTAATAGCCTGTTGCTTTTTATTGGTGGGTAGCATTCTGTGGTAGGGATGGGCCACCACAGTCTGCAAAGTCATTCACCCACTGAAGGGCATCTCTGTGTTTCTGGGTTTTGGCTATTACAAACAAAACTCCTTTAAACATCTGCATACAGGTTTATGTGTGAACATAATTGTTTATTCCTGGAACCAATGTAATTGCAATCTTTAATCAGGAAAAAAATATATATAAAATGCTACCAGGCAGACTTTTACATTATTGTTCCCTGGGAAAAAGAAAGCCAACTTTGTTGTCACTGGTATTATCCATGCTTTTGCCTAGATTTAATTTATTTCAAAGAGTTGTCACTCATGATTTAACAGAATAAACATTTGTTTGAATGTGCTAACCAGAGAATGTAATTTATTAGCGTACCTGAATTTAAATGAGATAATTTTCTTCATTTGATGAAATAATACCGTGCTTGACACCAGAAGCTTGGTTCAGTGCCACATCATTTTCCAATATCCCTAACAACTGATAGATTTTAACTCTATTTAAGGACTATCAGTTAACTATCATTTAGACACAATTTTAATATTGTATTTTATCATCTACCTTAATCCTAGACAAAAATTTATTCATGGTACATAACTGCAACTTTAATTTTTAGCACTTTCTTCTGAAGAAGCAAAAATATTACATATTCTGTGCCCGGTTTTCTGCACACAATTTCGTTTGGCATATTGATACATCTTTCAAAATAAATAAATATGTTTCAGGTCAGACATTACAGATTGAAAAAGACTGCAGAATACCATTAACATGTGGTAAAAATGAAGGGAAAGAATATCATGAGGGGAGAAAATGGGGACGGGGGAAAGCTCTTTTCAACCTAATTGTGAAACTATGGCCTCTGACTTTGCTTCAGGCACTTTGGGTTATAACCGGACCCCGCATCCAAGGCAGCTCATGGGACAACATGGAACAGGAGTAGCATGGGAACGCAGACATCTGTATGTGATGTGTAATAAAGGAGACAAGCCAGTACCCTGTGTTAATGGAGAAGAGATACTTATTCAGGCTGGGAAGTCCAAGATAGGTCAGAGTTGCCAAAGTAGGCTCTTAGCACTGAGTTGAATGTTGAAGAATAAGGATGAGAGAGACCTCAGGCTGCCTGGCTGGCTCAGAAGGTTAAGCATCAGACTCTTGACCATGGCTCAGGTCATGATCTCATGGTTCCTGAGTTCAAGCCCCATGTCAGTCTCTGACAGAGCACAGCCTGCTTGGGATTCTCTCTCTCTCTCTCTCTCTCTCTCTCTTTCTATTTCTCTCCCTCCTTCTTTCCTCCCTCTCTCTCCTCCTTCCTCCAAAAAATAAATAAATAAACCGTATTTAAAAAAAAGAAAAAAGAAAAAGAAAAAGATGAGAGAGCCCAGTAAGGAGATTAAATGCTTTCCAGAAACAGGGAACAGAAATAAGTTGAGGCAGAAAAAAAAAAAAAAAGATGAAAGGATTGAAAACTTCTGTAGGTTGGTAACACTGAAGTAAAAATGTGGCAGAGAGATGAGAGAGAATGGTAGAAAAATAGGAGAGGCCTTGTGCTGTGTCCTAAGAAGATTTTAAGAAGAATGACGACAAATGCAGATTGATTTTGTGCCTGTCACTTGGGTCTCAGTGTGGCAGTCACACAGGAGGTAAGCAAAAGTAAAGATCAGGGGTCCCATATGTACTGGTCATAATAATCAAATTTAAAAACCTAAAACGTAATATAAGCCAAGGATATGGGCTATGGAAGAGTGAAAATGGGCAAAGAAAAAAAAAATGATGGGTGGAAGACTATTTATAAGATGGATTCATCTAGACTTGATGCTGAGGAAACAGAAAAAAAAAATTACATCCTTTTTGACTTGAGTTAATGACTTCAGTGAGTAGATGATACTGCCTTGCTGAATTCAAGAGAATAACACAACTGATTTAAGGGACAAAGCCGACCTGGTCACTCAAGGTCAGGGTTGATTTCCTGGTGCTTTTAAAGCCTCAACAAAATAATGCCTTGGGGGACATTACTGTTGTAAAACTATACAGAAGTTGCCTGCATTGCAATGTGCCACTCCCATTAAGAGGCTATTTCTAACTGGATGTTAAAAACAAAGAACCTAGGCACTCACTACCGTATTTCTGAATATACAAATACTTATGCTAGATCAGTGGTACATTTTAAATAATGCCTTCCGATTTTTCCTAAAAATGTTTTTCAAAAGCTGTACCTGACCCTCTGGTAATATTTACTGCCCAGACCACCTTAAATATAGTCAATTTAACTATTTTATATAAGCAGCATTTATGTCACGGAAGTACAGTCCACTAATACCTCTTAATAAAAGGTGTTAATAAACCACAGGTTTGTGCTTTCCTATGATAAAGCATGTCTAGCAGAACCCAGGAGGAGTGTTGATTAAAATATATCACAATATGATAATTACTATAGGAACTAGGAAAGCCAAAAGACCTAATTAGAAACTTAGAATTATTCAACATATAATATCTGAATAGATACATATGACTATCTGAATCTTTAGGTATAGCACATTCATGATTAAGAAGGAAATATTATGCAAATAGCTATATTTTAAAACGCAATTTTATATTTCTTAGAATCTACAATAAAATCACCAAGGAAAATTCCATATATACCAAACAAATCTAAATTTTATTTAGAAGATCATGGAGAATATTATAAAGAGTAATCAGTCAGATCTTTGTAATATGGGAAGATTTTAATACATTCAAGGTGGTCTATCATTGTAAACATCACTGCCTCGCCAACATTTGTAGGTGTGTTTCTCCAAATATGATATTGTGTTATTAAAGCACACAAAATATGACGCCAGAGTTCTCAGGAACCCAGATAGCACTTTGATGTATCATGTGACATATCCACACGCACACATGTATATATATATATATATATATATATATACATATATCTAACATAAACTTATACAAGACAACAAGGATTTATTGTATTTTGAACATAAGAGTTTTTATTCTTATAAAACAGAAGACTGAGAATAAAATTTAAGGAAAAATAATTAATCAGGGATGAATAAAAGAATCTATCAATTCAAGTTTTACTAATTCCTAAGTGTGAGTTATTTGAAAATATAAAATTATCTCAGATGGCAGCATATGTCAACAAGAACAGTAAGTGTTTTTACACATAAAATTTCAGCCTAAGTTCTTAGAAACATTGTGTTCACAGGTAGATCGAAACACTTTAGTTGATCAGATAATTTTGTGTTATTGCAAATGCAGCTGATTTCCAATATTAGAAATAGACATTAGGTCATGGCTAAAACTTCTTTCCTTTGATTGGTAGCTTTACTTTCATTGCATCCTGCTTAGAGCAAGCAGATTATGAGGGATCAGAGCACATTATTTTTTAAAAAGTTAAATGATTTAATAGGCATCTGGGTGTCTCAGTTGGTTAAACATCCCGACTCCAGTTCAGGTCATGATCTCACAGTTTGTGAGTTTGAGCCCCACATCAAGCTCTCTGCTGTCAGCACAGACCCTGCTTCAGATCCTCTGTCTCCCGTTCTTTCTGCTCCTCCCCTATTCATTCTCTCTCTCTTTCTCTCTCTCACTCTCTCTCTCAAAAAAGAGGTAAATGATTTGATATGATCATTTTATTTAAGAAAACATAAAATTCAATAAATAATTGCATTAAATGTAATCAATGTTATTGAAAATAATGTCTGCACTTTGCTACTGGATTATACATGCCAGATGTGTTTCTAACATGTACATGACTCACATTAATTTTAAAAACTCTTAACATGACAGCATCACTCTTACGACTTTAAATAAATGGAAAAAATATACATACTAAAGTGATTTACTTGTATGTATAAAGCATTCAGTATTATTCTCTTTATAGAAATGTTTTGCTTGATGGCTTCAGCTTTCAGAAGCATATGCTTTATCTGAAGTCCTTTGTGGTTGTAGATCTTGTCTTCTAAATCTTTATCTCTAAGAGTTTTAAGAAAGTTCTCTGAACAACAAGAAATAAAGCTACTTTTTACTCAGATAAATACTAGCTTCAAGCACGCTTTTCCCAGTAAGATGGCGGAATTGGTAAAATTAGATGCAGTGAATGGGTTCCTGAATTGTTTCCCTTAGGTAATCACTCCCAGTGTGATTCTGAGAGTTGTGTTGTGTGGCTGAAACCTTTCAGCTGCATTTTTTTACATCTTGATAATCCCTAGCCGTCTTTCTTCTAAGAAATCTCTCTCTAAATACTTGTTCATTATTTCACAGATATCAATTGTGGTACATTAAGCAACTATTCCAAAGTTAAAAAATAATAAGACCTAAATTTAGTGATAATAAAATTGACTGAAAATATTGCTGAGTTTCTAATTCTTCACTAAGTGACTTTTAATGAACTTGTATCTATGTGCGGTATGAAACTACTATTGTTTTTGAGGAGAAATATCCTTTGATTCCTGTAATTTATTTGCTTGGTGCAGCTCTTATTTAAGACACCATACCTTTATATAAGTAATTTCATTTATTTTTCTCTTTTAAAAGTAAAGTTAAAAGGCACAGCATGGCATTTTACAATAGTGTGAGGTTATGCCAGGGAATGTTAGTAAGCACGAAGCTTTATTGTTACGTTAAGTGCACCTCTTCACTGAGCTGCATGCAGAATATCCCAGGAGATAACAGCCTTACCCTGAATTCCTTTCAGGACAGCCACAAGGTCCGGCTGTAAGCCCTGAGTGCCTCACTAATGGTGAGCACGCTGAGCACTGTGTTGGCGTGAGATAGGCTGATGAAATGCTTCAGCTCTCAGAGACCTGATACCACATCCATCTGGAAGACTTACACATTATGCACTGGGGAAGTCCTAGAGAAGAACTACAGGAGCTCAGATTTCATCGGCGTAGAAGCACATATTATAAAGTGAAAACACAAGCGAACTACTAGAAGTTTCACCTATTGGGAGAATATCCCTTCACCACTGTCCTTCAGGATGTCCCAGAAAAGCGCTATAGTCCTATGACTGTCCACTTTCAGGTAGTGCCTGACTATCATGTGGAACCATCTCTCAACCAAGCCTGAGTCTTCTCTTCCCCTGCCAACTGATCTTAAGGAACTCTCCATCAGGCCCCAGGTGCAGGCTGGGAGAGTGAAAACAGCAAAGCAGGAGTGGGGACCATGGACATTTGGACAACCTCTTTATGTTATGCACTTGTGCCTGTAGGGCCTGCCTAGGCCCTGTCACATATGTACCATTTCCATTTGATGGTGGAATGCTGCTATGCACAGCCAACTTTATGGTTTGGTGGCTCATATAACACCCAGTGCATGATGGGCAGCTCAGATCCCATAGTGGCCCATGGCTACATGTTCGGTCTCTAGAGAGGCCCAGTAGCAGGCCAAGAACTGCTTCTCAAAAAGATGGTCATTGTCTGTGGAGTATAGCAGAACTTTGCTCTCAAATATTAAGGGTCTGCCCAGTTGTTCACTTTTGGGCCTTACCAAAGGCTTGAAACAGCATCCCTGTCTGTCATTTTTATACTTCACTCACCACTGAGGCTGCTGGATCACCTGGCCCAAGTTGCAGGTGGCTTACACAGCATTCTGGACCTATGCACAGCCTTGTCTTGTTCTGTACCCTGCTCAAAACTGGAGGCTTTTCTGATCTCCTGATAAATTGGTTGGAGTAATACCCAAATGAGAAATACAGGCCTCCAAAGACCAAAGATGCCTGCTACGCATGTGCCTCATATCTGGCTGTAGGATGAGTCACATGGAACACATTCTAGACAGACCAGAACCAACCAGCCAAAGTCTAGGTCTGAGTGAATCAGACTCTTCTCTTGCTGCTTTCACTCTGCTGTCTATCACTGAAACAACACTCATTTGAGCTATGGCGGTTGAGTACCATCACCGTACCACCCAGGCATCTGATTTATGCACTACGGAAAGAAAAATTTAAAAAAAATTTCTGCCACTGTGTCCTGGCTTCCTAATTCAGTGACTGCAGTTCCCACTCTGTGGATGGGCCCAAAAGAAGAATAGTCACTATTCAAGGATGCCAGGCTCCTCTCATAAATGTATCCCTGATAATACCAGTGAAAAGCTTGCCTTCTAGACCCTCATAGTATGTGTGAGTATGTCTGAAATGACAAATATGCTCTCATATGTCAATCTCTCTTAGCCTTTGGATCTCTTCTACATTAAACCAAGACAGGCATGATATTTCTAACTCAATCGCTCTGGGCCACCTTTTAATCCACATTTCAGTCAGCCAAACCAACCAACGATAAATCTCTATTTAGTGAACTTGTATTATTAAATTGAGCCTGTCCAACTTTATATTCCTTATATCATTATCCCATATCATTATTTTCCACTCCCATACATATTTCTCTGATTTTTCTCTGTATATATTTAAAAACAAAACAAAATCCCTCAGGTACTTTTTTTGTTTTTATGTTTATTTATTTTAAGAGACAGAGAAAGAGGAAGAGAGAGAGAGAAAGCATGCGCAGGGGAGAGGAAGAGAGAGAATTCCACGTAGGCTTCACACCGTCAGCACAGAGCCCTACCCAGGACTCCATCTCAGGAACTGAGAAATCGTGACCAGAACTGAAACCCAGAATCAGATGCTTACCCAACTGAACCACCCAGGTGCTCCCTCAGGTAGTTTTTTTTGAAATGAAACATACCTACTCACGGGTCACAGGTTGTATGTACAACTTTAGGGGTCTGCAGGGACTTGGTTCTAGTTACAGCAAGGTGGAATGGCAGGTCTGGGTTCTGAGGAGAATCAGCATTGTTTCGCATAACAACTGCCTCAGGAAAGATCATTATCGTTTTTTTAGGCAATACAGAATCATCCCTTCAGACAGCATTGGAAAGGAAGACACTATGGCATGTGAAGAAGCCAATACCACCATGGGTGGGGAGGCCACTTCTTCTTTTTTTTTTTTTTTTATGTTTTATTGATTTCTAGGAGAGAGAGAGAGAGAGACAGCATGAGCAGGGGAGGGTCAGAGAGAGAGGGAGTCACAGACCGAAACAGGCTCCAGGCTCTGAGCTGGCAGTCAGCACAGAGCCCGACGCGGGGCTCGAACCCACGAACCGCGAGATCTTGACCTAAGCGAAAGTCGGACGCTTAACCGACTAAGCCACCCTGGCGCCCCGTGGGGAGGCCACTTCTTGAGATAGGGAGGCAATTTTGCTACAGATGGGAAAGCAGCTTCCACCGGCAGTTCCGAGAACTCTTCTACTGAAAAAGAAGACGTAACAATGCCTCAGTTTCACTATGATCTTCTCACAATTTACTATTTCAAAATACAGGATCCCGTTCTTGGGGTTGCTTTTCATTTCCTTCCAAATGCCTGCAGCTACTTGATACCCCTTTAATTAACTTTTATGTTAATTAGATAAGTTATCTTCTATTACATCCTTCTACTTACATCCAAGATAACTTTATCCTGTATATCTGTATCAATTGCCACGTACATAATACTCTTAAAGTATTCTATAGGTAGCAATGTTACAAATTCCACTGAATAAAGAAAATATAATTTCTTGTGGGTGGATTACTTTTCTTTTTCTAATTAGGAGGTAATACATCTGAAATATTGGTCTAAATTTAATCAGCAGCAATTGATTTTTTTGGCAGTTCTAAATAAAATTAGATCTCAAATTTAACTAGAAGTCCTAAGAGTTACAACCATGCATGCCTTGTAGTATTTAATTTTTTCCAAATGTGCATTAGTGTGGAGATAGCCATAAAATTCCAAATATGTGATGGAGCAGGCTTAGTGTATTGAAAACACCTGCTAAGGATAATTAACAGCCTTGGTAAAATATGCGAATATTCATGATTTTTTAAAAAAATATCAATACAACTGGTCCAGATGCTACCTCATAATAATTTACTTTGGCCATATTGTGGATTAGATTATGTAGAAAGAAAAATCTCGTGTTTAAATTAGATGTGCAAAATAATTTTAAAAATACAGGTATTGATGGTTACAAAGTTTTAACCACATGTCGTAGAAGAGAATTTTGCCCAGATGCCAAACTCTAAATTACCACCCATCTCTTTGTTCAGTATCACTTAAGGAGTGATAAGTATGTGCCAGCCACTACTCTAGTCATTAGAAATACAACAGTAAATGAAAGAGTTAAAATGTCACAGAGCTAATATTTTAGTGAGATCAGACAGACAATACAAAACAAATTATAGAACAGATAAGAGTGGTGATAATGTATATGTAGAATAATTAGTCTTTCAAATTATAAAGAACAGATGCCAGGAAAGTTATTTCTGTAAGACGAAATTTAAGGAGAGAGATGAATGAAACCAGAGAGCCATATGGAGATCTGGAAAAAAGAATATTAGGTAGATAATATAAGATATCTTAAGGCCCTGAGTCTGGAGGGAAACATATATAAGGGAATGGGGATCTGTATGTCTAGAATATAGTGATTAGAAAGAGGGACAGAAAAAGTGAGTTGTCAAATAAAGATTCGTATGCCTAAGACAGTGTAGGCCATAGTTAGGACCTAGACTTTATTTTGACTATTGGGCAAGTCATTGATTGATTTTAAGACTTAGGTTTTGAATATTTTTTAACATGTTTATGTATTTATTTTGAGAGAGAGAGTGCACATGAGTGGGAAAGGGATAGAGAAAGAGGGAGAAAGAGAATCCCAAGAGGGCTCTGTGCACAGAGCCCAACGTGGGGCTTCTTACAAATCATGAGATCATGATCTAAGGTGAAATCAAGAGTTGGACACTTAACTGACTGAGCCACCCAGGTGTCCCTATGACTTACATTTCGAAAATGCACAGCATTGGTAACTAGATTTCTAGTTCTCTAAAATTTCTTATAATGACCACTATGAAGCCCTTTATCTTCCTGGCCTATTTACAAATTTTTTCTTAGAATTTATATGAGAGTTTCAGTTATCATGCATCTTCTTTTGCAGGCTGTCAGCACAGAGCCTGACGGGGCTCGGACCCACAACCGTGAGATCATGACCTGAGCCAAAGTCGGGACGCTTAACCGACTGAGCCACCCAGGCGCCCCCAGTTATCATACATCTTCTGAATTGATTGATCCTTTTATTGATTATGTCAATACTTGCAATTTTAGTAATTTTTTGTGAGGGTAATGATATACCATTATTGTTTTCATTCACATTTCCCTGATGACTAATGGGACTGAGGAAGTGTTCATGTGCATATTGGCTCTTAGTGTATATTCATTGAGACATATCTGTCCAAATTTTTGCCATTCTTCTAATTATTCTTATTTTTATTGATTCATTAAAGTTAATAATATATTATATATACATATCTATCATGTCTATATTGAGCTACATATATCTATTTATATTTACCTATCTGTCTGTCTATCTATCTATCTATCTATCTATCCATCTATCTATCTGATACACATATGGATATATGGGAATTTCATTGAACTTCAATTTATCATATATTTTCTTAAGTTTAATACTTTAGGTGTCTTTATAAAATATTATTGCTACATTAAAGTCACAAAAATATACTATATTATCTTCTAGAACAATTATACTTTTAGCTTTAGGTTTATGTATAACTTAATTTTTGTGAATTGTGTAAGGTAGAGACTTCAGTACACTTTTCATACTTATCCAGTTATTTCAGCTCCATTTGTTTCAGACTTCTCTCCCCACTTTGCATTTTTTGTCAAAATGATTTGGTCATAAATATGTGGGCCTCTTTTCAAACAGTCTGTTCTCTCTCATTGATATATTTTTGTATTATTTCGCCAATGATATATTGTTCTGATTATTCAAGTTTTCTCTAAAACTTTAATAAAAAATTTTTTAATGTCTTTATTTTGAGAGACAGAGAGTGAGCAGGGGAGGGTCAGAGAGAGAGGGAGACATAGAATCTGAAGCAGGCTCCAGGCTCTGAGCTGTCAGCACAGAACCCAACGTGGGGGTTGAACCCACTGACTGATAAATCATCACCTGAGCCAAAGTCAGACGCTTTACCAACTGAGCCACCCAGGCACCCTGTGGTTTTCTCTAAAAGTTAAAGACAGGGAGTTCTTTTTCTCAGGGTTGTTTGGCTTTTCTAGGCTTTTTACTGCACCATGTAAATATTAGAATGAATTTATTAATATCTACCAAAAATTTTCTTGAGATTTACTAGATTTGCACTGAGTGAACAGATCAAATTTGGTGGTATTGACATCTTAAAAATTAGTTGTCCTAACTACTCCATTTAGTTAGATTTTATTTTATTTTCTCTCAGTAAGGTTTTCTGGTTTTCCATGAAGAGCTCTTGAATGTTTTGGGTTTTATTTTGTTAAATTTAATACTAAGTGCTATTGGTGCTTCTCTAAATGCAATTGTTGGTACCTTTTTTTAACCAAGTATCAATAACTTACTTGAAAGCCTTGAGCTATAGACAATCACTTCTACCTCATTGGTAGGACCATGTCATGAATATTCACCTGGAAAGATAAGAAAACTGTGGTTTTGTTATTGTTTTGTTTTTTTTTTCCCCCAGAACATGCTCACTCTGAATCACATTATGATTCTTACAGTAAAGAATATGAGATTGATATGTATTAGTAGATGACTTGGAAGGTGTGATATACCATTTCTCAAGATTACCTTCAATTCCTACTTCCTTCTCAACACCACTCCATCGGAATTAATTTTCTACCATTCTCTCACTCCTATGACACTATTATAATGCCATTTTTTTTTGCACAAATATTTTGCTAATTCTCTTTAGAAGAGAGTCATCTTATTGTAATACATATCTTAATTCACAGAGTATCTACTATCTAGCTGTTTATCATCCAATAAATATTTATAGATATAGAATTGAATTCACTTATTACATGTTAATATTAATATCTCTACATTATAATTATTTTGATCATATGGCTCAAATAAATCATTTATTTCTCATTAACTTGCATCAGAGCTATCATATACTGGCCATGATTCTATTTTCAAGTTTTTTATGTCAGGTATTTTAATTTGTAAGTGGGTGTTCTAACCAAATTATCATGCCAACTTGACTCTGGTCTCAGTCAAGTGACTTGTTTTGTGCAACAGGACAAGAACAAATTTAATTCAAGCAAAGTTTGAAAAAAAAGAAAACACTCTCACACTTTTGTTTCTTCTCTTTTTCCTCTGAATTTTCTACAGTAACATCCCCAGTTTAGTATTGGGGAAATGTGAGAAACATTAGCAGAGCTAAGCTTCCCCAGTTGAGGCCATTCTATGCCAGTCAAACGCTAGCCAACCTTCTAGTTATCACAGATGCATCAGCAAACCCAGAGAAGATAAATGAAACCTGGCTTGGGTCATTAGAACTAGAGACTTGATAAGTTATTGTCCTAAACCATTTGCTTTTGGAATAGCCTGTTATCCAGCGTTCGTGTGATAAATGATACAAATTACAAACAAATAATCTAGGGACTAGTTCTGGGTTGTGGATTACACTTTGAGTGGCACTGCCCCATATGATCCAAATATATTATTTTTTCTTGACTGTACCAAGAAAACTACATCCTCTACATTCTTTTTCTTTTTTCTTTATAGCATTTATGTAAACTTCTAACAGTCTGTACAATAAATTATTATTTTAGTTTTTATTTCTAACTCTCCTATTACAAGTTCATGTGTAAACTCAATGAAGCAGCGATCTTCATTATACTTATTAATGTATCCAAAGCACCTAAAAAGAGCCCAGCACAAAGTAAATGTTTAGTACATATTTGTTGAATTAGTGAATATTTACTGTAAACAGCAACATAAAAAATGTAAGATGAGTAAATTACATTTAAGAAATTAGACTGTGCAGAAAATTTAGCTGTCAAGATGTTTTTATGACAAAGCATTAATGATAAAGCTAGCAATTTGCAATTTCTCAATACATCTCTATAAGTAACTATCCTGTGGCAAAGACACATAACAGGGCAAGGAAAATTTTACAGCAAATAATTTTAGTATTTTTACTGAGATTACGCCCCTAATCTCTTACAAAATTTTGAGGGCAAACATGAAAGAAATTAAATCACATATACCCAAGACTGTGTGTGTGTGTGTGTGTGTGTGTGTGCACACATACATAAATCTTTTAAACATTTTTCTTAAAAAATGCTAAATCGTCCTTTCAAAATGGAAAAATCGTCACATATAGCAATAAACTATAATTTAATATGAATTCGGTATATTCAATGTAAAATTTTACATTCATAAAAAGAAATAAATACTTATCTATGTTTGAGGCAATCATGAGCTCCTGAAATAGCACATGGTAACATTGAGAAGGAGCCATGACATCATTAATACAAAATATATATACTATGGGAAATGGACATTTTTGTTAGCTTTTACAGAAATATTTTTATAGAATCTAGAGGCTAATTGGACATTTTCCTGAGTTTTTATAGCTTGAATTGGCAACAATTCACATAAACCAATGTTAATAAACATCAGAAAGCTCGGCAGCAGCCTCGTAGTTTTGCTGGACAAATTCTCAATTCCAAAAATAAGATTTTGAAAAACACATTTTAACTGTAATCTAAATTTTTATGTATTTAAAAATTTTACAAGTGTATAATTTCTGTTCCTCTTATATTTGGCTGGGGAAATCAAAATTTAAAACACGGGCAATTTTAAAAATGCAAGAAAGGCTTTATTTACAGCATAAGTAGAATACTTTATCTCTTTAAATAAAATTAATGACACATAAAAGGATATAATGGAAATATGTCACTTTATATAAATATACATATATATGGTAGACATAGAAATAGATATAATGGAATATACACATCAAAATATAGATGATAGAGAGATAGATGGAGAGATAGATAAATAGATAGGTAGATGATAGATAAATAGATAATAAATGGATATAATGGTAAAATAGACATTAGTGGTTCATCACTACCCATGAATCAGTAATCTTAAGAACTATATGTCTAAAATAACTTTAGATAATACATTTGAAAGCTTAAATGATATGAATAACTTTTTATACAGTGTGGTTTGTCAAAATTATTCAAGAGCAATAATAAATGGAGAAAACAATAATTACTTAATAAACTGAATTTCAAACCAGAATCAATTTTCACTATTCCTGCTCCAAATAATCCAAGACCAGATTTTTATTGTTAAGTTTTAGTAAAGCCATCAAAATATCTCAGTGTTATGCAGTTTAAGAGGTAGAAAAATATGGGGCACCTGTGTGGTTCAGTCAGTTAAGACTCCAACTCTTGGTTTCAGCTAAGGTATGATCTCACAGTTTGTGGGTTCAAGCCCCCTGTCAGGCTCTACGCTGATAGCAGAGAACCTTCTTGGGATTTTCTCTCTTTTTCTCTCTCACTCTCTCCCTGCCCCTGCCCCTCCTCAGCTCACTCTCTGTCTCCTTCTGTTTCTCTTTCAAAATAAACAAACTTTAAAAAATTCTTTTAAATAAATAGAAAAAATAGGAAATGATGATTGATTTTTTTTTTTACTAACAAATGGACCATTATTCAAAAACCAGAAAAACATTAAAATAATGGTCACTTATGGATATAGATACAAAAATTTCAAATAATCTATGTGAAAGTTGAATTTAGCAGTGTGTGCATGTACATATACAGAAAGTGAATCAAGTAATGCAAGGATGGCTTGATATGACATATTAATAGAAAATAGAAGAAAGTAATATGATTGATTCAATAGATGTCAATAACATTTTATTAAATTGAATTTTTAATCATAAAAGTATATGCTGGGTGCCTGGGTGGCTCAGTCGGTTGAGCGTCAGGCTTCAGCTCAGGTCACGATTTCAGTTCCTGGGTTCTAGTCCCGCATTCAGCTCTGTGCTGACAGCTCAGAGCCTGGTGCCTGTTTCAGATTCTGTGTCTCCCTCTCTCTCTGACCCTCCCCTGCTCGTGCTGTCTCTCTCTCTCCCTCTCTCTCAGAAACAAATAAAAAACATTTAAAAATAAAGGTAAATGCTATTTAATAATATAGTGAATCTGTCAAAGCCTACTAAAACATATTAACATTTCCACTGATTTCAGGAAAATAAACCAAAAATGCTTCTTAGAATCCTTTTGATAAAATATTATACAAGAAATTATAGTTAACTCCTTGAGACAAAGTAAGTGCATAGTTGAATAAGTGATAAATCAATCAGTAGAGTCAAAACTGTACCTTTTGAAAATATATGTTATATCAAAAAATCTAAGTGAATAGATAGAGAGAGTTTAGTAATTAATAAGATAAAATTTTATTGTTACTTGGTTAAAGATCAACCTGGGGCACCTGGGTGGCTTAGTCGGTTAAGCGTCTGACTTTCGCTTAGGTCATGATCTCGCAGTTAGTGGGTTCGAGCCCCGCGTCGGGCTCTGTGCTGACTGCCAGCTCAGAGCCTGGAGCCTATTTCAGAGTCTGTATCTCCCTCTCTCTCTGACCCTCCCCTGCTCACGCTGTCTCTCTTTCTTTCCTAGAAATAAATAAAAATATTTAAAAAAAAAATAAAAATAAATAAAGATCAACCTAAAATAATTAATGGTGTTATATATTTTTAACAACAAAGATAATCCACAATAGTGACAGAAGCAATAATGAAATCTCTAATATTCTAATTGGGCACTGACTAATCACAAGTTCTACCAACTTTATCACAGGAATAGAGTCCTGTGAGGGAAAGTTCTACCTCACCAGTAATCAGAGAAATGTAAATTTAAAAAGCAACAAATTGCCACTTAATATCTAGGCAACATATCGGCAAAATTACAATCAGATAATAACAAGAAGATGAGAAACAAAAGGAACTTATACTTTTATAGGCTGGTACAACCATTTCCTTTTTTTATTAATGTTTATTTGTTTTTAAGAAAGAGTGAGTGAGCAGGGGAAGGTCAGAGAGAGACAGACAGACAGACAGACAGACAGATGATCCAAAGCAGCTGCTCACTGACAGCAGTGAGGCTGGTGCAGAGCTGGAACTCATGAGCTGAAGTCAGGTGCTCAACCAACTAAGCCACCCAGGTGCCCCTGGTGCACCCATTTTCAACAACAATCTGATAAAGTCTAAAAATGTTGAAGGGGAAAAGTAAGTACAGGGAAGAAAACAAATGATATATGCACCCCGATGCTATTTCTGTAATGTTGAAAAATATGTAAGAGAGTACTATACATTAGGTGGATGCAGATATGTGTTTTAAATTTAAGAAAACATACACAGAAGGATAAACACAAAAATTAAAATATGAATTTTTCACTAAGGTTGGATGGAGGTAGATGCCGTTGGCCAGGGTATCTGACAGGCTCTACACAACTTAGAATACATGACATGAAAATTGAGGTTTCTAGAAGTGAGTAAATTTGTTATCTTGATCTTTATACATAAGTTCATGCTAAAATATTTAAATATATACATTTTTTAATTTGAGAAAGAGAGAGAGGGCAAGAGTGTGAGTGGGGTGAGGGGCAGAGGGAGAGAAAGAGAGAACTTAGACAGGCTCCACCTTCAACACAGAGCCCATTAGGCTCCATCCCACAACCCTGAGATCAGGACCTGAGCCAAAGTCAAGAGTTAGATGCTCAACTGACTGAGCCACCCCTGAGTCCCTAAATATAAAACATTTTTAAAGTAGCTATTATTTTAGTGATCTAACAAAAATTATTGAGCTGACAAATTGTCCCAGTTGTGTTTTAGGGTTTGGGGATACGGACGTACACAAAACAGCCAACTGTGCTTATCCTACATGGCGATGTGCGTGGTGCTGGTAAGTAGAAAATGGTGGGGAAGGAAGGCAAACAGATGGATTGTACAAAATAACAAAGATATACTATGTTGAGTGGTAAGTGAAAAGGATATATAAAGCAAAGATAAAGAGATAGAAATTAAGAGTATTATATATAAGCTATTTAAAAAAATTTGTGGTTAAAATGACATTTTCATAAGCGAGGAAGGGAGTCAGGGACAGGCTCGGGGACATAGTTTAAATAAAGAGAAAAGCAAGTGCAGTGAACCTGAGGAGGGTATGTTTGGCATGTTCAAGAAACAGAAACTCAAAAAAGGCCAGTGTGGTTGTAATGATTACATGCCACATTTTAGATATTATATCAAAAAGGTAAAAATATCATTATTAATTAACAAACAGAAACACATTTTAGTTACTATAAAAAATAATAGGAACAGAAATATGCATCTTATTACAACCTCAAGGACTTTCATTTTTTGAAGTTTGATATTTTATTTTCTCCCAAACAAAATAAGAAATGTTTACATGTTTTCACTGTATTATTATGTGCTATATCAGCTAGAAAAAACATCACAAAAATTAACTTTAAATTTACTAGGTCAGCTCTCCATCCAAATTTTCTATGAAAATACAATAGGTACTGAAAATGGCAGTGAAAATTCATCCAAACTCAGTTTGTGTGCTTGTATTTTATTTTATTTTATTTTATTTTATTTATTTTTTAATTTCTAGGACAGAGAGAAAGAGACAGCGTAAGCAGGGGAGGGTCAGAGAGAGAGGGAGTCACAGACTGAAACAGGCTCCAGGCTCTGAGCTGGCAGTCAGCACAGAGCCCGCCGCGGGGCTCGAACCCATGAACCGCGAGATCATGACCTAAGCGAAAGTCCGACGCTTAACCGACTTAGCCACCCAGGCGCCCCTGTGTGCTTGTATTTTAAAGAAATAAAAAGGCGCTGGATTTTGCTTCTCTTTCCCTTGTAAATTAATTCAAGTTCATATTTGTGCTGCAGAATTTGAAGTGTGTTTCTAGCACATTCAGAAACATCAACAATGGTGTACATGAGAGGCCAACACTGGGGTGTAAACAAATGCAGTACTCTTTTGATCTCTTAGGGATTTGGAAAACTACAAATTTAGAGGCAAGTCAAAATGATAATTTGAGCCTTGAGAAACAAAGATGGGACACAGTAAAGCAGAAGACTGAAATCCTAAAGGACACAACAATAGCAATAGCTATTGCTAGTTGCAATCAAACTATCTTACAGACAAAACCAAATTGATAAGAGGCCAATGCAGACAACCTCTTGTCTTTAAATATTCTTTCTCTATGGAAAGAAAGAAGAAAGAAAGAAAGAAAGAAAGAAAGAAAGAAAGAAAGAAAGAAAGAAAGAAAGAAAGAAAGAAAGAAAGAAAGAAAGGAAGAAAACAAGAAAGAAAGAAAACAAGAAAGAAAGAAAGAAAACAAGAAAGAAAGAAAGAAAACAAGAAAGAAAGAAAGAAAG